>NC_088243.1:60775037-60947537 GCF_036934945.1 Oncorhynchus masou masou | reverse complement strand
AAGTTCAAGCTGCCCTGAAGACCCAAACAGAAGGCATTGCCCCCTCTCCCCCTTCCTTATCCTCCTGCTCCTCTCCTGCCCATGGGATCAACAAGACACTCTGCCCAGAGGTCAGAGATCACAGGAGAAAACAGGTACAAAGAGAGAAGGAAGGAAAAACATCAACCGAGGAATCTCTGTCATGGAGCCTCTTCTGAGTGTGTTTCATGTTTCAATGACTGGAAATTAGATGTAACTGTGATAGAAGAAGCTCTCGCCGAGAACGGCGTTTAGTTCTCTGGGGGCAGAGAGTGTGGGGTTGACTGTGACACAGCATGAACAGACCAAAGGTCAGTTCTACCTCCCATGCCTAACAAATAAACAGATATTGTTATATAGATATGTGGCTCAAAATAACCTTAGACATGGGGCACGTGGGGACGGATTTAACGGACAGACAGTGACCCCAGGTGTAACTCCCTTTAGATCAGTGTGTGTCAGAGTAGTGAATGTGTCTGACACACACTGATCTGAAGAAGGTTGCGACTGGAGTCACTATCCGTCTTTTCAGGTAGAGCCTGAATGTGAGGGAGTGTTTAGTGGACGGTAGAGATCACTTCAGGTCTGGTGTAAGATACTTGGGGTAATCAAAACCGTTTTCAGCTCGGCATGTTGATGTAACCAACTCTTAATAAAATAGAACATGGAGTGTGGTTGTAACAGTCGTCAGACTTGGTGATATTTGAGAAGGTTCATGCTGTTTTCGTGTTTATAACCAGTATCTACGCTTTAGCTTTCTTGTCGTCCTCCTAAATCCCCTCGCCCACTTCTGCTGACATTAGAGAAGAGGTTCCCAGGCATTTGGCTTCCTCAGTGTAAAAAGGTGGCCAACTGGAATCCAACCCTGAGTGAAGCAGGAGCCAAAAGCAGTGTCTAAAGTCTGGGTTCCCTCCTTAGTCTCCGTGGCTAACACGCTCACAGCTCCACATCTCTTTAGTCATACCCTGTCATCAATCACGCAGTCAAACTACATCTCCCTGTTGGGGGTTTTGCATTGTTTTGGATGGGGTTGTTGTGTATGAGATGCATAGTATTTTACAGCATTTTCGTTTTGAGAATGTCAGCTTTTATTTGAGGGTACATATCTGTTTTGCTGTTTAGTGTCTAGTCCCCCCATTTGAATAAATAAGTATTTGGACAAATTCACTTGTATTAATATGTATGGAAATACCCTCAAAAATCTAAATGGTGGAGTATTAGAGGCATGTTTTTTATTGTAGCTTGCCTGTCTAAATACATGGAGTGGAGTGTACAGTATATGTGAGGTATGGACCAATATGTTTAGAAAGCCCCTCCCTGTATGTTCCCAAGTAAAAGCTGAACCTCTACACCTGACATTCTGAGGCTAGATGTGTTTCCATGGTTTCAACCACCATGTTGAGCATCAACATACAATGTGTGGGGGACTAATGTTAATTTGTTTCTGGAACTTGAGCTCTCCACAGATGTTTCTTTTCTCATTGAGTGTGGGCTCCAGCTTTTAAACAAATCGGGTACTCTCTCTCTCTCTCTCTCTCTCTCTCTCTCTCTCTCTCTCTCTCTCTCTCTGTGGCAATCAAACTCTAAAGCAACAGCATGAAAATATGAATTAATTTGTGTGGGCTGATTGAACTTAAATTCAATTCCCCCAAAGACAGTGCAACCGAAGCCGGCCTCCCTCGCTCATCAGGCCAGTTTGATCGACTTTTTCATGTTGATGTTGTGAGCATTTCAATATTTGCCCAATAGCTGTTACCCTTTCTTCTCCAGCTCTACAGCACAGTTCCACATTCTCCCCAAAATGTAATTGGATCATAAATCAAAGAAAGCATGAGTGAAGATGTAAAAAAAAAATAGATTCACACAGTAGCTGAGAACCTTCTAGCAATTCAGACTACCATCCTACACTTGTAATTGTTTTAGACTTTTAGCTGAGAATCTGAGGAGGCGCCCTTAGTTCAATTACACTTGTCAGAGTGTGAGAGGGGGAGGCAGTTCTGCACTTTTCATGGCATTCAGTCTCTCTCCATATCTCTCTCTCCCTCTCTCTCTTTCTCTCACACTTTTAATTTGATTCTGCATATTACTCTGACTCCTGGGGCTGTTGTTGTGCCTCATTTGAGGTGAGGATTTGCCCACATCCCTCTCCCTCTCTCGCTTGATCTCTCCCCTCATTTAATATCTCCACATTTCTGTCTCTCTTTCACTCTCTCCTTCCCCTCTCTCTGTTTTTAGTCATTATTAGTGGAATGTTACTCCATTCGCAGTACTGTAGTCTGTGATCTACCTCTCAGAAATAAAGAAAAATACCATCATCTATCTCTCCACCCTCAACATGTATAGTGTAGTTGTCCATATGTCCCATCACAGGAAGAGCTGCTATGATCACACACATGCTTCCCACAGTTGTGTCAAGTTGGCTGGATGTTCTTTGGGTGGTGGACCATTCTTGACACACACGGGAAACTGTTGAGCGTGAAAAACCCAGCAACGTTGTATTCTTGACACATACCGGTGTGCCTGGCACTTACTACCATGTGCCATTCAAAGGCACTTAAATATTTTGTCTTGCCCATTTACCCTCTGAATGGTACACACACAATCCATGTCTCAATTGTCTCCAGGCTTAAAAATCCTTCTTTAACATGTCTCTTCCCCTTCATCTACACTGATTGAAGTGGATTTAATCAATAAGGGATAATAGCTTTTTCACCTGGATTTGTCACCTGGATTTAGTCTATGTCATGGAAAGAGCAGGTGTTCTTAATGTTTTTTACACTCCGTGTATATTACAGTACAGGCATAATGGATGATTAGTGGTGTTTGTTCAAACATTCCCACAAGTCTTCAGGGCAAGTTGATGAGCCTGAGAAAGGAAAGGAAAGTTTATGCTTAAATGTCTCCACCTCCCCAGAACTAAACAACTCAACCCAATGTCATCCCTCTTTATAAATCCTAATTTCAACTGAGAGATAATACATAACAAACAGAAAGTAATATTTTAGATGTTTTTTAAACTTGTATACAGTTTTCTTTCTTGCATTGATACAGTATACTGTACACTGGCCTGGCGTTCCCATCTTCCCTCCCTCTCTGTAAGGGGCTTTGTAGCAGCGTAACCGGAGGCGTGGGAGGTATTTGGACCACTCAGAGGCAGCTTTGGACTGATCCCGACTGGAAGAGCAGGATTCTGAGGATCATCCTGGATGTGGAGGGCAACGATCTGAGATGAGCCCTTACAAACTCCCAGGTTCAGCTCAGAAATACACACACGCACACAGCAACCTACACATCACACCTGAGCTCAAACCTTATCACACACATGCGTACATCTGCCAGCTCACAGAAGGTCAGTGATTGTCAGCACAGCCGTCCATGACATTCCCCCATTCAAGGTAGTGATTGTAGTTAGGGGTAAAACATATTTCTGTGTGAAAGCCTTTATCTCTGTCTTCTCCACAAGAGAAAGCTGTTATTCTGGGTGATAAAGGTATGTATCAGACTCCTGTGGAAAGACCTGCAATAAGATAAGGCCCTACTCTCCAGAAAAATACATATTTCTGTCTCAGTATTTGCACGTGTGTTTGTGAGAGAGAGAGAGAGAGAGAGAGAGAGAGAGAGATAGGGGAAGAGAAAAAGATGAGGGGGTATAGAAATAGAGAAAGAAAGAAATAGAGAGAGAGAGAGATTGTGAAGGTCCATAAACATGTTTCCGGTTCTGTCTCTCCACTCCAACCTTCACAGCGCTACAGAGATGGACAGGACTGGTGACTCCTGTTCGCTTTAATAAGACTCAAACTCTGTCCAACAATGGCCATTAAGATGTCAGAGACAAACAACAGGCCGCTCTCACAAGGAACAAGACGTCCAGTAGGGCAGGGAAGCTGCAGTAATGCTACAGGACAGAACACAGAACAGAACACGCAGCTTGACCACCAGAGAGGGAGATGGGGTTGTGGGGTAGAGACGGGTTTTCATGTCTACATCAGTGTGTGTATGTGTGTGTTTCAATGGATGTGTGTTCTCTCTTATAATGACCTCATTTGCTCCAGAGGACCCTGCTATAATAACCTATATCCAGAATAGGACATGTAATCCATGCAAACAAATCACCTACGGGAGTACGGTCGGTCTGAACCCGGTCGGACTGACTGGACCGTGTCCTATTTCATTTGGACCGCGGGGAGCTGAGCCAATAGATCACATCGCCAACAGAGAGGAGCCAGGGGAGTCAACATGTAGAGCCAATAACCCCAATAACCCCAATAACCCCAATCTTTATTATCATTACCATCAGGGGACCACAACAGGGGAGGAGGCACATACACACACACACACACACACACACACACACACACACTACATAGCAGCAGAGTGAATATCCACCACATCCCACACTTCATCATTTAGAGGCCATTCTCATTCCCCTGTGTTATAGCAGCATTTCCCCTTTATTATTGTGTTAAACAGGATAGATGTTGGCATCATAAATCAAGGGTGAAAATGAGCTTTCTGAGTTGCATGGCAGGGAGAGGACTCTAAGGACTTTAAATACATTTACCCCCGAGATCAATTTCACCTTGCATTGCCTCTTTTTTGGTCTACAGGAAAACTGTGGGTTTCAGTTGGTGTGTGTGTGTGCGTGCGTGTGTGTGTGTGTGAGTGTGTGTGTGTGCGTGTGTGCGTGCGTGTGTGCGTGTGTGTGTGTGTGTGTGTGTGTGCGTGCGTGCGTGCGTGTGTGTGTGTGACGTGCATTCATGCGTACGTGCAGAACTTTTTTTTTCTCGAAAATATACGTGTCGGTCATCTTCTCACACGGGAGTTTTTCACAGACACAATTGACTGCTAATGTCTACAGTATCCACTGAGATTGTATTGGCCCCCACTTATTGTTGGCACATGATTTCATCAATGCAAATAGTCTGTATAGCCGGTGTAGCACGATTCGATCTTAGTCCTGTATTAACACTTTGCCTGTTTGATGGTTTGTCGGAGGGCATAGCGGGATTTCTTATAAGCTTCCTGGTTAGAGTCCCGCTCCTTGAAAGTGGCTTCTGGTTGGGGTATGTACGAACGGTCACTGTGGGGACGACGTCATCGATGCACTTATTGATGAAGCCAATGACTGATGTGGTGTACTCCTCAATGCCATAGGAAGAATCCCGCAACATATTCCAGTCTGTGCTATGCAACAGTCCTGTAGCTTAGCATCTGCTTCATCTGACCACTTTTTTATTGATCTAGTCACTGGTGCTTCCTGCTTATTTTTTTGCTTCTAAGCAGGAATCAGAAGGATAGAATTATGGTCAGATTTGCCAAATGGAGGGCGAGGGAGAGCTTTGTACGCATCTCTGTGAGTGGAGTAAAGGTGCTCTAGAGTTTTTTTCCCTCTGGTTGCACATTTAAATTTGGTAAAACAGATTACCCTGCATTAAAGTCCCCGGACACTGGGAGAGCCACCTCTTGATGAGTGTTTTCCTGTTTGCTTATGGCCGTATACAGCTCGTTGAGGGTGGTCTTACTGCCAGCATTGGTCTGTAGTGGTATGTAGACAGCTACGAAAAATACAGATAAACTCTCTAGTAGATAATGTGGTCTACAGCTTATCATGAGATACTCAAAACCTTAAAACGTACTTAGATATCGTGCACCAGCTATTGTTTGCATATACAGTGGGGCAAAAAAAGTATTTAGTCAGCCACCAATTCTGCAATTCACCCACTTAAAAAGATGAGAGAGGCCTGTAATTTTAATCATATGTACACTTCAACTACTATGACAGACAAAATGAGAAAAAAAATCCAGAAAATCACATTGTAGGATTTTTTATGAATTTATTTGCAAATTACAAACAACTCAAAAAGACAATCATAATAACACAATCGGTTAGGAGCACGTAAAACGTCAGCCATCTTCTCCGGCACAGTGTTCTATGGTTGTATAAGGACTGGAAAAAACCAAGTCTAAAATGGCCTTTATAAAAACAGCAAGTCCCTTTTAGAGAGTGTAAAGCCTGGGAGCGAACATGTGCACACACACACAGTGGCCTGTAATAGCAGGTAGCCTGAGCCTAAACCACCCTGACAGGTCAAAACAGGCCAAGCCTGTAGGTCAGTATGCGTGGATGTGTGTGCGTTCCTGCTTTCATGTGTGTGTTTGTGTCTGCATGCATTCTTATATCTGTCATGTTTTCTTAGAGGTGGTTCAGATCCGTGTTTAGGTTCTTGTTTAACAGTACAAGTCTGCCAATCTTGTTGAGGTTATTTAGTCTGTAACAGTACCAGTCTGCCAATCTTGTTTCGGTTATTTAGTCTGTAGCAGTACCAGTCAGCCAATCTTGTTTCGGTTATTTAGTCTGTAGCAGTACAAGTCTGCCAATCTTGTTTCGGTTATTTAGTCTGTAGCAGTACCAGTCTACCAATCTTGTTTCGGTTATTTAGTCTGTAGCAGTACCAGTCTGCCAATCTTGTTTTGGTTATTTAGTCTGTAGCAGTACCAGTCTGCCATTCTTGTTTAGGTTATTTAGTCTGTAGCAGTACCAGTCTGCCAGTCTTGTTTAGGTTATTTAGTCTGTAACAGCACCAGTCTGCCAGTCTTGTTTCAGTTATTTAGTCTGTACCAGTACCAGTCTGTCAGTCTTGTTTTGTTTATTTAGTCTCAAGCAGTACCAGTCTGCCAGTCTTGTTTAGGTTATTTAGTCTGTAACAGTACTCGTCTGCCTGTCTTTTTTAGGTTATTTAGTCTATAGCAGTACCAGTCTGCCTGTCTTGTTTAGGTGATTTAGTCTGTAGCAGTACCAGTCTGCCTGTCTTGTTTTGGTTATTTAGTCTGTAACAGTACCATTCTGCCAGTCTTGTTTCTGATATTGAGTCTGTAACAGCACAAGTCTGCCAGTCTTGTTTCAGATATTTAGTCTATAACAGTACCAGTCTGCCAGTCTTGTTTCGGTTATTTAGTCTGTAGCAGTACCAGTCTGCCAATCTTGTTTAGGTCATTTGGTCTGTAACAGTACCAGTCTGCCAGTCTTGTTTCGGTTATTTAGTCTGTAACAGTACCAGTCTGCCAGTCTTGTTTCGGTTATTTGGTCTGTAACAGTACCAGTCTGCCAGTCTTGTTTTGGTTATTTAGTCTTTAACAGTACCAGTCTGCCAGTCTTGTTTCGGTTATTTAGTCTGTAGCAGTACCAGTCTGCCAGTCGTATTTAGGTTATTTAGTCTGTAACAGTACCAGTCTGCCAGTCTTGTTTCGGTTATTTAGTCTGTAGCAGTACCAGTCTGCCAATCTTGTTTAGGTCATTTGGTCTGTAACAGTACCAGTCTGCCAGTCTTGTTTCGGTTATTTAGTCTGTAACAGTACCAGTCTGCCAGTCTTGTTTCGGTTATTTGGTCTGTAACAGTACCAGTCTGCCAGTCTTGTTTTGGTTATTTAGTCTTTAACAGTACCAGTCTGCCAGTCTTGTTTCGGTTATTTAGTCTGTAGCAGTACCAGTCTGCCAGTCTTGTTTAGGTTATTTAGTCTGTAACAGTACCAGTCTGCCAGTCTTGTTTAAGTTATTTAGTCTGTAGCAGTACCAGTCTGCCAGTCTTGTTGAGGTTATTTAGTCTTTAACAGTACCAGTCTGCCAGTCTTGTTTAGGTTATTTAGTCTGTTGCAGTACAAGTCTGCCAGTCTTATTTAGGTTATTTCGTCTATAGCTGTACCAGTCTGCCAGTCTTGTTGAGGTTATTTAGTCTGTGGCAGTACCAGTCTGCCAGTCTTGTTTAGGTTATTTAGTCTGTAGCTGTACCAGTCTGCCAGTCTTGTTCAGGTTACTTAGTCTGTAGCAGTACCAGTCTGCCACTCTTGTTTAGGTTATTTAGTCTGTAGTAGTACAAGTCGCCAGTCTTGTTTCAGATATTTAGTCTGCAACAGTACCAGTCTGCCAGTCGTGTTTTTGATATTTAGTCTGTAACAGTACCATTCTGCCAGTCTTGTTTCAGATATTTAGTCTGTAACAGTACCATTCTGCCAGTCTTGTTTCGGATATTTAGTCTGAAACAGTACCAGTCTGCCAGTCTTGTTTAGGTTATTTGTCTGTAGCAGTACCAGTCCTCCTGTCTTGTTTAGGTTATTTAGTCTGGAGCAGTACCAGTCTGCCAGTCTTGTTTCAGATATTTAGTCTGTAACAGTACCAGTCTGCCAGTCTTGTTTCAGATATTTTGTCTGCAGCAGTACCAGTCTGCCAGTCTTGTTTAGGTTATTTAGTCTGGAGCAGTACCAGTCTGCCAGTCTTGTTTAGGTTGTTTAGTCTGTAACAGTACCAGTCTGCCAGTCTTGTTTCGGTTATTTAGTCTGTAACAGCACCAGTCTGACAGTCTTGTTTCAGTTATTTAGTCTGTACCAATAACAGTCTGTCAGTCTTGTTTTGGTTATTTAGTCTGTAACAGTACCAGTCTGCCAGTCTTTTTTCAGATATTTAGTCTATAACAGTACCAGTCTGCCAGTCTTGTTTCAGATATTTAGTTTATAACAGTACCATTCTGCCAGTCTTGTTTCAGGTATTTAGTCTGTAACAGTACCAGTCTGCCAGTCTTGTTCCGGTTATTAAGTCTCTAACAGTACCAGTCTGCCAGTCTTGTTTAGGTTATTTAGTCTGTCGCAGTACCAGTCTGCCAGTCTTGTTTAGGTTATTTAGTCTGTCGCAGTACCAGTCTGCCAGTCTTGTTTAGGTTGTTTAGTCTGTAACAGTACCAGTCTGCCAGTCTTGTTTCGGTTATTTAGTCTGTAACAGCACCAGTCTGACAGTCTTGTTTCAGTTATTTAGTCTGTAACAGTACCAGTCTGCCAGTCTTTTTTCAGATATTTAGTCTATAACAGAACCAGTTTGCCAGTCGTGTTTAGGGTATTTAGTCTGTAACAGCACCAGTCTGACAGTCTTGTTTCAGTTATTTAGTCTGTACCAATAACAGTCTGTCAGTCTTGTTTTGGTTATTTAGTCTGTAACAGTACCAGTCTGCCAGTCTTTTTTCAGATATTTAGTCTATAACAGAACCAGTTTGCCAGTCGTGTTTAGGGTATTTAGTCTGTAACAGCACCAGTCTGACAGTCTTGTTTCAGTTATTTAGTCTGTACCAATAACAGTCTGTCAGTCTTGTTTTGGTTATTTAGTCTGTAACAGTACCAGTCTGCCAGTCTTGTTTCAGATATTTAGTTTATAACAGTACCATTCTGCCAGTCTTGTTTCAGGTATTTAGTCTCTAACAGTACCAGTCTGCCAGTCTTGTTTAGGTTATTTAGTCTGTCGCAGTACCAGTCTGCCAGTCTTGTTTCGGTTATTTAGTCTGTAGCAGTACCAGTCTGCCAGTCTTGTTTAGGTTATTTAGTCTGTAGCAGTACCAGTCTGCCAGTCTTGTTTCTGATATTTAGTCTGCAGCATTACCAGTCTGCCAGTCTTGTTTAGGTTATTTAGTCTGTAGCAGTACCAGTCTGCCAGTCGTATTTAGGTTATTTAGTCTGTAACAGTACCAGTCTGCCAGTCTTGTTTCTGATATTTAGTCTGCAGCATTACCAGTCTGCCAGTCTTGTTTAGGTTATTTAGTCTGTAGCAGTACCAGTCTGCCAGTCTTGTTTAGGTTATTTCGTCTGTAGCTGTATCAGTCTGCCAGTCGTGTTTAGGTTATTTAGTCTGTAGCAGTACCAGTCTGCCAGTCTTGTTGAGTTTATTTAGTCTGTAGCAGTACCAGTCTGCCAGTCTAGTTTAGGTTATTTAGTCTGTAGCAGTACAAGTCTGCCAGTCTTGTTTAGGTTATTTAGTCTGGAGCAGTAGCAGTCTGTCAGTCTTGTTTTGATTATTTAGTTTGTAACAGTACCAGTCTGCCTGTCTTGTTTCAGATATTTAGTCTATAACAGTACCAGTCTGCCAGTCTTTTTCAGATATTTAGTCTATAACAGTACCAGTTTGCCAGTCGTGTTTAGGGTATTTAGTCTGTAACAGCACCAGTCTGACAGTCTTGTTTCAGTTATTTAGTCTGTACCAATAACAGTCTGTCAGTCTTGTTTTGGTTATTTAGTCTGTAACAGTACCAGTCTGCCAGTCTTTTTTCAGATATTTAGTCTATAACAGTACCAGTCTGCCAGTCTTGTTTCAGATATTTAGTTTATAACAGTACCATTCTGCCAGTCTTGTTTCAGATATTTAGTTTATAACAGTACCATTCTGCCAGTCTTGTTTCAGGTATTTAGTCTGTAACAGTACCAGTCTGCCAGTCTTGTTTCAGGTATTTAGTCTCTAACAGTACCAGTCTGCCAGTTTTGTTTAGGTTGTTTAGTCTGTAGCAGTACCAGTCTGCCAGTCGTGTTTAGGTTATTTAGTCTGTAGCAGTACCAGTCTGCCAGTCGTATTTAGGTTATTTAGTCTGTAACAGTACCAGTCTGCCAGTCTTGTTTCTGATATTTAGTCTGCAGCATTACCAGTCTGCCAGTCTTGTTTAGGTTATTTAGTCTGTAGCAGTACCAGTCTGCCAGTCTTGTTTAGGTTATTTCGTCTGTAGCTGTATCAGTCTGCCAGTCGTGTTTAGGTTATTTAGTCTGTAACAGTACCAGTCTGCCAGTCCTGTTGAGTTTATTTAGTCTGTAGCAGTACCAGTCTGCCAGTCTAGTTTAGGTTATTTAGTCTGTAGCAGTACCAGTCTGCCAGTCTTGTTTAGGTTATTTAGTCTGTCGCAGTACCAGTCTGCCAGTCTTGTTTAGGTTATTTAGTCTGGAGCAGTAACAGTCTGTCAGTCTTGTTTTGATTATTTAGTTTGTAACAGTACCAGTCTGCCTGTCTTGTTTCAGATATTTAGTCTATAACAGTACCAGTCTGCCAGTCTTTTTTCAGATATTTAGTCTATAACAGTACCAGTTTGCCAGTCGTGTTTAGGGTATTTAGTCTGTAACAGCACCAGTCTGACAGTCTTGTTTCAGTTATTTAGTCTGTACCAATAACAGTCTGTCAGTCTTGTTTTGGTTATTTAGTCTGTAACAGTACCAGTCTGCCAGTCTTTTTTCAGATATTTAGTCTATAACAGTACCAGTCTGCCAGTCTTGTTTCAGATATTTAGTTTATAACAGTACCATTCTGCCAGTCTTGTTTCAGGTATTTAGTCTGTAACAGTACCAGTCTGCCAGTCTTGTTTCGGTTATTAAGTCTCTAACAGTACCAGTCTGCCAGTCTTGTTTAGGTTATTTAGTCTGTCGCAGTACCAGTCTGCCAGTCTTGTTTCGGTTATTTAGTCTGTAACAGTACCAGTCTGCCAGTCTTGTTTAGGTTATTTAGCCTGTAACAGTACCAGTCTGCCAGTCTTGTTTCGGTTATTTAGTCTGTAGCAGTACCAGTCTGCCAGTCTTGTTTAGGTTATTTAGTCTGTCGCAGTACCAGTCTGCCAGTCTTGTTTCGGTTATTTAGTCTGTAGCAGTACCAGTCTGCCAGTCTTGTTTAGGTTATTTAGTCTGTAGCAGTACAAGTCTGCCAGTTTTGTTTAGGTTGTTTAGTCTATAGCAGTACCAGTCTGCCAGTCGTGTTTAGGTTATTTAGTCTGTAGCAGTACCAGTCTGCCAGTCGTATTTAGGTTATTTAGTCTGTAACAGTACTAGTCTGCCAGTCTTGTTTCTGATATTTAGTCTGTAACAGTACCAGTCTGCCAGTCTTGTTTAGGTTATTTAGTCTGTAGCAGTACCAGTCTGCCAGTCTTGTTTAGGTTATTTAGTCTGTCGCAGTACCAGTCTGCCAGTCTTGTTTAGGTTATTTAGTCTGGAGCAGTAACAGTCTGTCTGTCTTGTTTTGGTTATTTAGTCTGTAACAGTACCAGTCTGCCTGTCTTGTTTCAGATATTTAGTCTATAACAGTACCAGTCTGCCAGTCTTTTTTCAGATATTTAGTCTATAACAGTACCAGTTTGCCAGTCGTGTTTAGGGTATTTAGTCTGTAACAGTACCAGTCTGCCTGTCTTGTTTCAGATATTTAGTCTATAACAGTACCAGTCTGCCAATCTTGTTTCAGATATTTAGTTTATAACAGTACCATTCTGCCAGTCTTGTTTCAGGTATTTAGTCTGTAACAGTACCAGTCTGCCAGTCTTGTTTCACGTATTTAGTCTCTAACAGTACCAGTCTGCCAGTCTTGTTTAGGTTATTTAGTCCGTCGCAGTACCAGTCTGCCAGTCTGCCAGTCTTGTTTCGGTTATTTAGTCTATAACAGTACCAGTCTGCCAGTCTTGTTTAGGTTATTTAGTCTGTAGCAGTACAAGTCTGCCAGTTTTGTTTAGGTTGTTTAGTCTGTAGCAGTACCAGTCTGCCAGTCGTGTTTAGGTTATTTAGTCTGTAGCAGTACCAGTCTGCCAGTCGTGTTTAGGTTATTTAGTCTGTAACAGTACCAGTCTGCCAGTCTTGTTTCTGATATTTAGTCTGCAGCAGTACCAGTCTGCCAGTCTTGTTTAGGTTATTTAGTCTGTAACAGTACCAGTCTGCCAGTCTTGTTTAGGTTATTTAGTCTGTAACAGTACCAGTCTGCCAGTCGAGTTTCGGTTATTACATCTCTAACAGTACCAGTCTGCCAGTCTTGTTTAGGTTATTTAGTCTGTAACAGTACCAGTCTGCCAGTCTTGTTTAGGTTATTTAGTCTGTAACAGTACCAGTCTGCCAGTCTTTTTTCAGATATTTAGTCTATAACAGTACCAGTTTGCCAGTCGTGTTTAGGGTATTTAGTCTGTAACAGTACCAGTCTGCCAGTCTTGTTTCGGTTATTTAGTCTGTAACAGCACCAGTCTGACAGTCTTGTTTCAGTTATTTAGTCTGTAACAGTACCAGTCTGCCAGTCTTTTTTCAGATATTTAGTCTATAACAGAACCAGTTTGCCAGTCGTGTTTAGGGTATTTAGTCTGTAACAGCACCAGTCTGACAGTCTTGTTTCAGTTATTTAGTCTGTACCAATAACAGTCTGTCAGTCTTGTTTTGGTTATTTAGTCTGTAACAGTACCAGTCTGCCAGTCTTTTTTCAGATATTTAGTCTATAACAGAACCAGTTTGCCAGTCGTGTTTAGGGTATTTAGTCTGTAACAGCACCAGTCTGACAGTCTTGTTTCAGTTATTTAGTCTGTACCAATAACAGTCTGTCAGTCTTGTTTTGGTTATTTAGTCTGTAACAGTACCAGTCTGCCAGTCTTGTTTCAGATATTTAGTTTATAACAGTACCATTCTGCCAGTCTTGTTTCAGGTATTTAGTCTCTAACAGTACCAGTCTGCCAGTCTTGTTTAGGTTATTTAGTCTGTCGCAGTACCAGTCTGCCAGTCTTGTTTCGGTTATTTAGTCTGTAGCAGTACCAGTCTGCCAGTCTTGTTTAGGTTATTTAGTCTGTAGCAGTACCAGTCTGCCAGTCTTGTTTCTGATATTTAGTCTGCAGCATTACCAGTCTGCCAGTCTTGTTTAGGTTATTTAGTCTGTAGCAGTACCAGTCTGCCAGTCGTATTTAGGTTATTTAGTCTGTAACAGTACCAGTCTGCCAGTCTTGTTTCTGATATTTAGTCTGCAGCATTACCAGTCTGCCAGTCTTGTTTAGGTTATTTAGTCTGTAGCAGTACCAGTCTGCCAGTCTTGTTTAGGTTATTTCGTCTGTAGCTGTATCAGTCTGCCAGTCGTGTTTAGGTTATTTAGTCTGTAGCAGTACCAGTCTGCCAGTCTTGTTGAGTTTATTTAGTCTGTAGCAGTACCAGTCTGCCAGTCTAGTTTAGGTTATTTAGTCTGTAGCAGTACAAGTCTGCCAGTCTTGTTTAGGTTATTTAGTCTGGAGCAGTAGCAGTCTGTCAGTCTTGTTTTGATTATTTAGTTTGTAACAGTACCAGTCTGCCTGTCTTGTTTCAGATATTTAGTCTATAACAGTACCAGTCTGCCAGTCTTTTTCAGATATTTAGTCTATAACAGTACCAGTTTGCCAGTCGTGTTTAGGGTATTTAGTCTGTAACAGCACCAGTCTGACAGTCTTGTTTCAGTTATTTAGTCTGTACCAATAACAGTCTGTCAGTCTTGTTTTGGTTATTTAGTCTGTAACAGTACCAGTCTGCCAGTCTTTTTTCAGATATTTAGTCTATAACAGTACCAGTCTGCCAGTCTTGTTTCAGATATTTAGTTTATAACAGTACCATTCTGCCAGTCTTGTTTCAGATATTTAGTTTATAACAGTACCATTCTGCCAGTCTTGTTTCAGGTATTTAGTCTGTAACAGTACCAGTCTGCCAGTCTTGTTTCAGGTATTTAGTCTCTAACAGTACCAGTCTGCCAGTTTTGTTTAGGTTGTTTAGTCTGTAGCAGTACCAGTCTGCCAGTCGTGTTTAGGTTATTTAGTCTGTAGCAGTACCAGTCTGCCAGTCTTGTTTAGGTTATTTAGTCTGTAGCAGTACCAGTCTGCCAGTCTTGTTTAGGTTATTTCGTCTGTAGCTGTATCAGTCTGCCAGTCGTGTTTAGGTTATTTAGTCTGTAACAGTACCAGTCTGCCAGTCCTGTTGAGTTTATTTAGTCTGTAGCAGTACCAGTCTGCCAGTCTAGTTTAGGTTATTTAGTCTGTAGCAGTACCAGTCTGCCAGTCTTGTTTAGGTTATTTAGTCTGTCGCAGTACCAGTCTGCCAGTCTTGTTTAGGTTATTTAGTCTGGAGCAGTAACAGTCTGTCAGTCTTGTTTTGATTATTTAGTTTGTAACAGTACCAGTCTGCCTGTCTTGTTTCAGATATTTAGTCTATAACAGTACCAGTCTGCCAGTCTTTTTTCAGATATTTAGTCTATAACAGTACCAGTTTGCCAGTCGTGTTTAGGGTATTTAGTCTGTAACAGCACCAGTCTGACAGTCTTGTTTCAGTTATTTAGTCTGTACCAATAACAGTCTGTCAGTCTTGTTTTGGTTATTTAGTCTGTAACAGTACCAGTCTGCCAGTCTTTTTTCAGATATTTAGTCTATAACAGTACCAGTCTGCCAGTCTTGTTTCAGATATTTAGTTTATAACAGTACCATTCTGCCAGTCTTGTTTCAGGTATTTAGTCTGTAACAGTACCAGTCTGCCAGTCTTGTTTCGGTTATTAAGTCTCTAACAGTACCAGTCTGCCAGTCTTGTTTAGGTTATTTAGTCTGTCGCAGTACCAGTCTGCCAGTCTTGTTTCGGTTATTTAGTCTGTAACAGTACCAGTCTGCCAGTCTTGTTTAGGTTATTTAGCCTGTAACAGTACCAGTCTGCCAGTCTTGTTTCGGTTATTTAGTCTGTAGCAGTACCAGTCTGCCAGTCTTGTTTAGGTTATTTAGTCTGTCGCAGTACCAGTCTGCCAGTCTTGTTTCGGTTATTTAGTCTGTAGCAGTACCAGTCTGCCAGTCTTGTTTAGGTTATTTAGTCTGTAGCAGTACAAGTCTGCCAGTTTTGTTTAGGTTGTTTAGTCTATAGCAGTACCAGTCTGCCAGTCGTGTTTAGGTTATTTAGTCTGTAGCAGTACCAGTCTGCCAGTCGTATTTAGGTTATTTAGTCTGTAACAGTACTAGTCTGCCAGTCTTGTTTCTGATATTTAGTCTGTAACAGTACCAGTCTGCCAGTCTTGTTTAGGTTATTTAGTCTGTAGCAGTACCAGTCTGCCAGTCTTGTTTAGGTTATTTAGTCTGTCGCAGTACCAGTCTGCCAGTCTTGTTTAGGTTATTTAGTCTGGAGCAGTAACAGTCTGTCTGTCTTGTTTTGGTTATTTAGTCTGTAACAGTACCAGTCTGCCTGTCTTGTTTCAGATATTTAGTCTATAACAGTACCAGTCTGCCAGTCTTTTTTCAGATATTTAGTCTATAACAGTACCAGTTTGCCAGTCGTGTTTAGGGTATTTAGTCTGTAACAGTACCAGTCTGCCTGTCTTGTTTCAGATATTTAGTCTATAACAGTACCAGTCTGCCAATCTTGTTTCAGATATTTAGTTTATAACAGTACCATTCTGCCAGTCTTGTTTCAGGTATTTAGTCTGTAACAGTACCAGTCTGCCAGTCTTGTTTCACGTATTTAGTCTCTAACAGTACCAGTCTGCCAGTCTTGTTTAGGTTATTTAGTCCGTCGCAGTACCAGTCTGCCAGTCTGCCAGTCTTGTTTCGGTTATTTAGTCTATAACAGTACCAGTCTGCCAGTCTTGTTTAGGTTATTTAGTCTGTAGCAGTACAAGTCTGCCAGTTTTGTTTAGGTTGTTTAGTCTGTAGCAGTACCAGTCTGCCAGTCGTGTTTAGGTTATTTAGTCTGTAGCAGTACCAGTCTGCCAGTCGTGTTTAGGTTATTTAGTCTGTAACAGTACCAGTCTGCCAGTCTTGTTTCTGATATTTAGTCTGCAGCAGTACCAGTCTGCCAGTCTTGTTTAGGTTATTTAGTCTGTAACAGTACCAGTCTGCCAGTCTTGTTTAGGTTATTTAGTCTGTAACAGTACCAGTCTGCCAGTCGAGTTTCGGTTATTACATCTCTAACAGTACCAGTCTGCCAGTCTTGTTTAGGTTATTTAGTCTGTAACAGTACCAGTCTGCCAGTCTTGTTTAGGTTATTTAGTCTGTAACAGTACCAGTCTGCCAGTCTTTTTTCAGATATTTAGTCTATAACAGTACCAGTTTGCCAGTCGTGTTTAGGGTATTTAGTCTGTAACAGCACCAGTCTGACAGTCTTGTTTCAGTTATTTAGTCTGTACCAATAACAGTCTGTCAGTCTTGTTTTGGTTATTTAGTCTGTAACAGTACCAGTCTGCCAGTCTTTTTTCAGATATTTAGTCTATAACAGTACCAGTCTGCCAGTCTTGTTTCAGATATTTAGTTTATAACAGTACCATTCTGCCAGTCTTGTTTCAGGTATTTAGTCTGTAACAGTACCAGTCTGCCAGTCTTGTTTCGGTTATTAAGTCTCTAACAGTACCAGTCTGCCAGTCTTGTTTAGGTTATTTAGTCTGTCGCAGTACCAGTCTGCCAGTCTTGTTTCGGTTATTTAGTCTGTAACAGTACCAGTCTGCCAGTCTTGTTTAGGTTATTTAGCCTGTAACAGTACCAGTCTGCCAGTCTTGTTTCGGTTATTTAGTCTGTAGCAGTACCAGTCTGCCAGTCTTGTTTAGGTTATTTAGTCTGTCGCAGTACCAGTCTGCCAGTCTTGTTTCGGTTATTTAGTCTGTAGCAGTACCAGTCTGCCAGTCTTGTTTAGGTTATTTAGTCTGTAGCAGTACAAGTCTGCCAGTTTTGTTTAGGTTGTTTAGTCTATAGCAGTACCAGTCTGCCAGTCGTGTTTAGGTTATTTAGTCTGTAGCAGTACCAGTCTGCCAGTCGTATTTAGGTTATTTAGTCTGTAACAGTACTAGTCTGCCAGTCTTGTTTCTGATATTTAGTCTGTAACAGTACCAGTCTGCCAGTCTTGTTTAGGTTATTTAGTCTGTAGCAGTACCAGTCTGCCAGTCTTGTTTAGGTTATTTAGTCTGTCGCAGTACCAGTCTGCCAGTCTTGTTTAGGTTATTTAGTCTGGAGCAGTAACAGTCTGTCTGTCTTGTTTTGGTTATTTAGTCTGTAACAGTACCAGTCTGCCTGTCTTGTTTCAGATATTTAGTCTATAACAGTACCAGTCTGCCAGTCTTTTTTCAGATATTTAGTCTATAACAGTACCAGTTTGCCAGTCGTGTTTAGGGTATTTAGTCTGTAACAGTACCAGTCTGCCTGTCTTGTTTCAGATATTTAGTCTATAACAGTACCAGTCTGCCAATCTCTTTTCAGATATTTAGTTTATAACAGTACCATTCTGCCAGTCTTGTTTCAGGTATTTAGTCTGTAACAGTACCAGTCTGCCAGTCTTGTTTCACGTATTTAGTCTCTAACAGTACCAGTCTGCCAGTCTTGTTTAGGTTATTTAGTCCGTCGCAGTACCAGTCTGCCAGTCTGCCAGTCTTGTTTCGGTTATTTAGTCTATAACAGTACCAGTCTGCCAGTCTTGTTTAGGTTATTTAGTCTGTAGCAGTACAAGTCTGCCAGTTTTGTTTAGGTTGTTTAGTCTGTAGCAGTACCAGTCTGCCAGTCGTGTTTAGGTTATTTAGTCTGTAGCAGTACCAGTCTGCCAGTCGTGTTTAGGTTATTTAGTCTGTAACAGTACCAGTCTGCCAGTCTTGTTTCTGATATTTAGTCTGCAGCAGTACCAGTCTGCCAGTCTTGTTTAGGTTATTTAGTCTGTAACAGTACCAGTCTGCCAGTCTTGTTTAGGTTATTTAGTCTGTAACAGTACCAGTCTGCCAGTCGAGTTTCGGTTATTACATCTCTAACAGTACCAGTCTGCCAGTCTTGTTTAGGTTATTTAGTCTGTAACAGTACCAGTCTGCCAGTCTTGTTTAGGTTATTTAGTCTGTAACAGTACCAGTCTGCCAGTCTTGTTTAAGTTATTTAGTCTGTAGCAGTACCAGT
Source organism: Oncorhynchus masou masou (assembly GCF_036934945.1). Classification (NCBI taxonomy): domain Eukaryota; kingdom Metazoa; phylum Chordata; class Actinopteri; order Salmoniformes; family Salmonidae; genus Oncorhynchus; species Oncorhynchus masou. Next base: position 60,929,088 of record NC_088243.1, on the reverse strand, counting down.
CTGCCAGTCTTGTTTAGGTTATTTAGTCTGTTGCAGTACAAGTCTGCCAGTCTTATTTAGGTTATTTCGTCTATAGCTGTACCAGTCTGCCAGTCTTGTTGAGGTTATTTAGTCTGTAGCAGTACCAGTCTGCCAGTCTTGTTTAGGTTACTTAGTCTGTAGCAGTACCAGTCTGCCACTCTTGTTTAGGTTATTGAGTCTGTAGTAGTACAAGTCGCCAGTCTTGTTTCGGATATTTAGTCTCCAACAGTACCAGTCTGCCAGTCGTGTTTTTGATATTTAGTCTGTAACAGTACCATTCTGCCAGTCTTGTTTCAGATATTTAGTCTGTAACAGTACCATTCTGCCAGTCTTGTTTCGGATATTTAGTCTGAAACAGTACCAGTCTGCCAGTCTAGTTTAGGTTATTTGTCTGTAGCAGTACCAGTCCTCCTGTCTTGTTTAGGTTATTTAGTCTGGAGCAGTACCAGTCTGCCAGTCTTGTTTAGGTTGTTTAGTATGTAACAGTACCAGTCTGCCAGTCTTGTTTCAGATATTTAGTCTGCAGCAGTACCAGTCTGCCAGTCTTGTTTAGGTTATTATATCTGTAATAGTACCAGTCTGCCAGTCTTGTTTCGGATATTTAGTCTGAAACAGTACCAGTCTGCCAGTCTTGTTTAGGTTATTTGTCTGTAGCAGTACCAGTCCTCCTGTCTTGTTTAGGTTATTTAGTCTGGAGCAGTACCAGTCTGCCAGTCTTGTTTAGGTTGTTTAGTATGTAACAGTACCAGTCTGCCAGTCTTGTTTCACGTATTTAGTCTCTAACAGTACCAGTCTGCCAGTCTTGTTTAGGTTATTTAGTCCGTCGCAGTACCAGTCTGCCAGTCTGCCAGTCTTGTTTCGGTTATTTAGTCTATAACAGTACCAGTCTGCCAGTCTTGTTTAGGTTATTTAGTCTGTAGCAGTACAAGTCTGCCAGTTTTGTTTAGGTTGTTTAGTCTGTAGCAGTACCAGTCTGCCAGTCGTGTTTAGGTTATTTAGTCTGTAGCAGTACCAGTCTGCCAGTCGTGTTTAGGTTATTTAGTCTGTAACAGTACCAGTCTGCCAGTCTTGTTTCTGATATTTAGTCTGCAGCAGTACCAGTCTGCCAGTCTTGTTTAGGTTATTTAGTCTGTAACAGTACCAGTCTGCCAGTCTTGTTTAGGTTATTTAGTCTGTAACAGTACCAGTCTGCCAGTCGAGTTTCGGTTATTACATCTCTAACAGTACCAGTCTGCCAGTCTTGTTTAGGTTATTTAGTCTGTAACAGTACCAGTCTGCCAGTCTTGTTTAGGTTATTTAGTCTGTAACAGTACCAGTCTGCCAGTCTTGTTTAAGTTATTTAGTCTGTAGCAGTACCAGTCTGCCAGTCTTGTTGAGGTTATTTAGTCTGTAGCAGTACCAGTCTGCCAGTCTTGTTTAGGTTACTTAGTCTGTAGCAGTACCAGTCTGCCACTCTTGTTTAGGTTATTGAGACTGTAGTAGTACAAGTCGCCAGTCTTGTTTCGGATATTTAGTCTGCAACAGTACCAGTCTGCCAGTCGTGTTTTTGATATTTAGTCTGTAACAGTACCATTCTGCCAGTCTTGTTTCAGATATTTAGTCTGTAACAGTACCATTCTGCCAGTCTTGTTTCGGATATTTAGTCTGAAACAGTACCAGTCTGCCAGTCTTGTTTAGGTTATTTGTCTGTAGCAGTACCAGTCCTCCTGTCTTGTTTAGGTTATTTAGTCTGGAGCAGTACCAGTCTGCCAGTCTTGTTTAGGTTGTTTAGTATGTAACAGTACCAGTCTGCCAGTCTTGTTTCACATATTTAGTCTGCAGCAGTACCAGTCTGCCAGTCTTGTTTAGGTTATTATATCTGTAATAGTACCAGTCTGCCAGTCTTGTTTCGGATATTTAGTCTGAAACAGTACCAGTCTGCCAGTCTTGTTTAGGTTATTTGTCTGTAGCAGTACCAGTCCTCCTGTCTTGTTTAGGTTATTTAGTCTGGAGCAGTACCAGTCTGCCAGTCTTGTTTAGGTTGTTTAGTATGTAACAGTACCAGTCTGCCAGTCTTGTTTCAGATATTTAGTCTGCAGCAGTACCAGTCTGCCAGTCTTGTTTAGGTTATTATATCTGTAATAGTACCAGTCTGCCAGTCTTGTTTAGGTTATTTAGTCTGTAACAGTACCAGTCTGCCAGTCTTGTTTCGGTTATTTAGTCTGTAGCAGTACCAGTCTGCCAGTCGTGTTTAGGGTATTTAGTCTGTAACAGTACCAGTCTGCCTGTCTTGTTTCAGATATTTAGTCTATGACAGTACCAGTCTGCCAGTCTTTTTTCAGATATTTAGTCTATAACAGTACCAGTTTGCCAGTCGTGTTTAGGGTATTTAGTCTGTAACAGTACCAGTCTGCCTGTCTTGTTTCAGATATTTAGTCTATAACAGTACCAGTCTGCCAGTCTTGTTTCAGATATTTAGTTTATAACAGTACCATTCTGCCAGTCTTGTTTCAGGTATTTAGTCTGTAACAGTACCAGTCTGCCAGTCTTGTTTCACGTATTTAGTCTCTAACAGTACCAGTCTGCCAGTCTTGTTTAGGTTATTTAGTCCGTCGCAGTACCAGTCTGCCAGTTTTGTTTAGGTTGTTTAGTCTGTAGCAGTACCAGTCTGCCAGTCTTGTTTCGGTTATTTAGTCTGTAGCAGTACCAGTCTGCCAGTCTTGTTTAGGTTATTTAGTCTGTAGCAGTACAAGTCTGCCAGTTTTGTTTAGGTTGTTTAGTCTGTAGCAGTACCAGTCTGCCAGTCGTGTTTAGGTTATTTAGTCTGCAGCAGTACCAGTCTGCCAGTCTTGTTTAGGTTATTTAGTCTGTAGCAGTACCAGTCTGCCAGTCGTATTTAGGTTATTTAGTCTGTAACAGTACCAGTCTGCCAGTCTTGTTTCTGATATTTAGTCTGCAGCAGTACCAGTCTGCCAGTCGTGTTTAGGTTATTTAGTCTGTAGCAGTACCAGTCTGCCAGTCGTATTTAGGTTATTTAGTCTGTAACAGTACCAGTCTGCCAGTCTTGTTTCTGATATTTAGTCTGCAGCAGTACCAGTCTGCCAGTCTTGTTTAGGTTATTTAGTCTGTAACAGTACCAGTCTGCCAGTCTTGTTTAGGTTATTTAGTCTGTAGCAGTACCAGTCTGCCAGTCTTGTTTAGGTTATTTAGTCTGTAACAGTTCCAGTCTGCCAGTCTTGTTTCGGTTATTACGTCTCTAACAGTACCAGTCTGCCAGTCTTGTTTTGGTTATTTAGTCTGTCGCAGTACCAGTCTGCCAGTCTTGTTTAGGTTATTTAGTCTGTAACAGTACCAGTCTGCCAGTCTTGTTTAGGTTATTTAGTCTGTAACAGTACCAGTCTGCCAGTCTTGTTTAAGTTATTTAGTCTGTAGCTGTACCAGTCTGCCAGTCTTGTTTAGGTTACTTAGTCTGTAGCAGTACCAGTCTGCCACTCTTGTTTAGGTTATTTAGTCTGTAGTAGTACAAGTCGCCAGTCTTGTTTCGGATATTTAGTCTGTAACAGTACCAGTCTGCCAGTCGTGTTTTTGATATTTAGTCTGTAACAGTACCAGTCTGCCAGTCTTGTTTCAGATATTTAGTCTGTAACAGTACCAGTCTGCCAGTCTTGTTTAGGTGATTTAGTCTGTAACAGTACCAGTCTGCCAGTCTTGTTTAGATTATTTAGTCTGTAACAGTACCAGTCTGCCAGTCTCGATTCGGTTATTTAGTCTGTAACAGTACTCGTCTGCCAGTCTTTGCCAGATGAGCTGGACTGTGGCCTGGACTGTTAATTTGGGGGGTGGAATTGGTGAAATTCGTGTTGGATGGGAACCTGCCTGCATTGTGTGTTGTGCATCTAAATCAGATGATATTTCCTCTTCTCTTTTCGCCTCTCCTTCTTATCCTCTCCTCCCTTTTTCTCTCCTTTTTCTTCTATTTTCTTCTTCTCTTCTGTCCTCTGCCCTTCCTCTCCTCTTGTCTTTCTTCCCCTGTTCTCTCTCCTCTCCTCTCTCTTCATCCCTCCTATTTTCTTCTTTCCTCTCTATCCTGTCCCCTCCTCTCCTCATCTCCTTTCTCCTCTCTGTCTCCTTTCTCTCCTCTCCTCCCTGTCAAAGGAGCAACACTATGGCAACAGTGAGTCATCCTCTATAACACAGCCAACCAATTAAACGCAGAGTTAGTCTTATAAAAAAAAATCACCTCTTTTGCCAGGCAACAACCAGTGGCGTTCCAGAACCAAATTTACATCAGGAATGACCTTCCGCTCCATGCAAGGCAGCCACACGGTCATGCCATGGCACACTGAAAGAGGGCATGTAAGATTATGTGAATATGTGTCATTGCTATGACTGCACTTAAATGCACTCCACAGACCTTTTAACTGGTCTAGACTCTAGACCATTCATTCCAACTGGCATAATCATGTGAATGCATGAATTCTTTTAGTTTCATTCACGGCAGCAGGAAGTGACGTAAAGTAAGCTGTTGAATATTAGTTTTTTATTATTCACTGTGACATCCTCAGAAAATGAAACTCAAAGTGAATTTGCATTACAGCACAACATGAACTACAGTCACATTGTTCTGATTAAAGCTTTGTGACAATGCACTTAGCTCATAGTGCCTGCAGTGTGTGTGTGGACGTGTGTGTGTGTGTTCATGCACCAATGGTTAAACCATTAAGTGACCCGAGGGCAGCCGCCCAGTCCTCTGTTATAATTAGAGGGTCTGTCAAGCAGGGTGGATGTGGACCATTCTATCCTTATATACTGTGTGTTCACTATTACTCACTTCAGGTGAGTCACAACGACAGTCGCTCTGTCAGCCACAGTGACAGAACAACACCACAGGCCTTTTCCACACACATGTGCAAGCATGCATGGAAAGTTACATAAACAGCATTACTATAAACTTTAACCTAACTCACACAGAGAGAGGAATCAGGCACATAGAATCTTGAGAGTGGGTGGAACCCAATCACCTGAAGGCATCCTGCTCTTTTAATGGCAGTGTCTCACAACCCTTCAGGCTTCCACTATACCCCCTACACACACACACACACCTTTCAATCCCCACGTTAGCAAGATTAGTCATACTGGGCCAGTAGACTGACTCGCCCTCAAGGGGTCTGAGTCACACTACCGCCGCCTGATAGAGCTTCTAATAAACCTATTACACCATATGACTTCTGACCCCACAGTAACAAGGTTAGAGGTCACCTACATCTCAGCCCTCTGGCATTCCAGCCATGAATGAGTCTCTCTGTTTGTTTTGGTCTTTTTTTTCAATTCCCTATTCCTCTCTCTCTCTCTCTCTCTCTCTCGCTCATTCTTTCTCTCCCTCCATATCCTGTCAGTACTGCCCTCTCTCTCCATCACTCTATCCCCCATCTTCGGGTTTCACTGTGGTCTCATTGAATTGAAACACTGTGTTGTTACTACGTGGTTGCTATGTGTGGCCTGTTGTCCACTGTGGTTTATTTCATACATATCAGTTTATATCATCCCCTCAAAATGATAGTTCACCCAAATTACAAAATTACACAATGGTTTCCTTACCCTATAAGCAGTTTATGGACAAGATATGACATTGATTTTTACCTGGCCACTGTCTCAAATGCTATCTTTTCAGCATTTGTGGCACAAATCCGATGCAAGCCAATGGTTTGCTTGGTTCGCTTCGTCACATCATCTATAGGTAACTTCATTGAGTTACACAATGCATTTTTAGATACGTTTGGATGATTTGGACCCGCAGCGCAAAAAATGCTAATCCATAGACTGCTTATAGGGTAAGGAAACCAACATGTCATTTTGTAATTTGGGGGAACTCTCCCTTTAATGAGAAAAGAAAGAGGAATCCATTTTGTTTGCATCTAGAAACCTACAATTGTAGTTGGATAGAAACATTAACCTGTTACCTACAGAAGTACTGTAGGTACGCCAATAGAACAGGGTCATGGTTTCATGCAGAGGGAACCATGTTTACGTTCCTTATTCCTGCCTGGAGCAGAGAGAGGTGGAGATGGGCTGTACAGATAGAGTGACTCAGATTTAAATGTCTCATGTTTCGTCTCTTTTTACCAACTAACTTCCCCTCACAAGACTGTTACATTGCACTGTATCACCCCCTTGTGTCTTTTCAGTAAACTGCAGGGGAAGAGGTGCAATGCAGAAAAGGATGCTGTGAGCAGACATCGGGAAAAGAGAGAGATTGTGTGTGTGTGTGGGTGGGTGCATGTGTGTGTGCGCGCGTATCTTTGTGTGTGTGTGTGCGTGTATGTGTGTGTGTGTGTGTGTGTGCGTGCGTGCATGCGTGTGTATGTGTGTGTGTGTGCGTGTGTGTGTGCGTGTATATGTGTGTGTGTGTGTGTGTGTGTGTGTGTGTGTGTGTGTGTGTGTGTGTGTGTGTGTGTGTGTGTGTGTGTGTGTGTGCGCGCGTGTGTGTGTGTGTGTGTGTGTGTGTGTGTGTGTGTGTGTGTGTGTGTGTGTGTGTGTGTGTGTGTGTGTGTGTGTGTGTTTGAGTGTGTGGTCAGACTCAGAGACAGTGCTGAACAACATACAGGAGAAGGAGGAGGAGAAGTGGAGATTACACAGACCTGCCAACAAGAGGGAGATTGTAACTAAATGAAGTCATTTCATGTGTCAACATGATCTAGCCATATGTTTCTAGGCAACTTCTCAATATAATGCACGATATGCAAGTCATCTTAGTAAGATGGGAATGCAGACACACACACACACACACTAGCTCTCTCTCTCAGTTGGGCAATGTGCCTGGTCCTGGCTGTGCAGTAGCAGGGGGATGCTCTCTTTCTGTCTCTACTCTGGGCTACTAGCCAGCACTCTGGCAGTGTGCTCACTCACATGTGTGTGTGAGAGCATTAGCCTCTGGTACCCAGCCAGCATCCTGGCATACAGCGAGCGTGTGTGTGTGTGTGTGTGTGTGTGTGTGTGTGTGTGTGTGTGTGTGTGTGTGTGTGTGTGTGTGTGTGTGTGTGTGTGTGTGTGTGTGTGTGTGTGTGTGTGTGTGTGTGTGTGTGTGTGTGTTTGAGTGTGTTTGAGTGTGTTTGAGTGTGTGTGTGTGTGTGTGTGTGTGTGTGTGTGTGTGTGTGTGTGTGTGTGTGTGTGTGTGTGTGTGTGTGTGTGTGTGTGTGTGTGTGTGTGTGTGTGTGTGTGTGTGTGTGTTTGAGTGTGTGTGTGTTTCTCGATGGAAAGGGTTTCTTTTGGTTTCACAGCTTGAATAATCCTGGTGTGAATCATCTGTGGTAATAGAGCTCTTCTGCCCAGCGCGTTTGAGGCTTAAATTAAGCCAGAGAACATGCAAACACACACACACACACACACAGATTCTGCACATGGTGTGGAAACTGTTTTATACGCAGTCTCTTCAGGTTTCCATCTCCACCAAGTGAAAATAAAATGTTTATTCCTTGTGCAAATTGTTTCGTTCATTGTCTGCAGAATCCAAAAGTAGAGTTTCTCTCAGATTTTTATTTTCCATGAAATCAGATGAGTTTTTCTCAGGTTATGCAGGACATCATTTCTAAACATACGTGTTTTCAAAAAAAGTTTCAATATAAAAGTGTATCCCATTTGTGTTAGTTGTCATTTGTGTAAGGACATCACGTTTCACAGGCATCTGTAGATTGAGTATGAATCACACTTTACTGCTCTAATGATGTTTACATATTTGAAGGGAGTGCTTTTCTTACTCAGACTATAGAACATACATCAATTAACACTCACAGATCTGTCTTTATTTCCTAAAATATAGAAATAACAATGGGTAGCCTACAGTACATACTGTGTACATCCTGAATGATCTGGTGAAAACTGAGTATCCCGTGGAATACTAATGCTAGCAGTGGCTAATGCTAGTGATGACTTTGACTTAATGCTAGCTGTGATTGTGGCTAATGCTAGGTGTAACAATGACTGAAGCTAGATCTGAATGTAGCTAACACTAGCTGTAATTATGGCTAACGCTAACAATGACACAAATATAACTTCGATTGTAGCCAAAGATAGTTATACTCCAAGCTTACAAGGATTCCCTGGAATATTATCAACAGTCAAAGCTGTTGCATTTCTAAGAGGCTGGGCTCCCACTGCACACTGGAGCCGTAGGGTAGTGGTTACAGAGATGGATTACCTACAAATCCCACACAGGGACACACACAAAGCACACAGCCTCACCTCCCTGCCTGCCTGGCCACTCCATTTAAAATACTTGGGTGAGGAGAGAAGAGAGTATTCAGGCGGTTTGAATTGGTAATGTGAAATGAAGCCTGCCTAGATAAGGTCAGCAGGATGGGAGACTCATAATAATGTATAATGTGAAATGATACAATAGAAGAGGCCATCGGTGTGATGTCCTTGGGTGCGGAGCACATGAGGCTGCTGAGGAGAGGACAGCTCAAAAGCATATGGCCTGAACAGAGCAAATGGAATGGCTTCAAACACCTGGAAACCATGTGTTTAATGTATTTGATACCATTCCACTCATACACCCAATCCTGTTCTCCTGTAGTGTGGATGATCATAAATACGGATCTGGTGTGGGGATCTGGTCTGGTGTCAGTGTTCTGCTGGGATCACCTCCAGGATGATCTGGACAGATCTGTTAAAGGAATCTGACGACAGAATAAAATACACAGAAAAACAATTATGATACCATTGTGGTTAGGATAAGATTATTTGCAAAGTGTCCAAATGGACACATTACTGGTATTAATGCAGCAATTACAATAGGATGCAATGCAGAAAATGTTTTGGAAATTGCTTATATGTTATGGTAATCAATGCATGTATAGTTTCATGGTCCACTGAAGCACTGATCAATCCTTTGCAGTCCGTATGTCAGTAGTATGTATGATTTTCACTGTTATGTAAAGTCCATGTAATGGCTCCTACGTGTAGGTAGCGTGTTACCTAAACTCTTCTGTAGCCACTTGGGTCTGCGGTCAAACACAATGAAGATATAGTAGGCTGGGATTCCTGTTAGTGAGATGGCGAATCCTATCCCTGTGTTGACGGGGTCGGAGTAGAGAGAGAGGAACACCATGAAGAAGCAGGTGAAGGAGAAAATGGCTGGAATGAAAAGAGGAACCTGGGGAGAAAGACAAAGAAGTACAAAGGACTCAAGGATCAATTCCGTAAAGCGTTCATTAGTTGACTAAGACAGCCATCAGACAGACCCATGCTCTATTTGTGTGTCCATGTGTGCAAGATGCTTGATTATCTGCGACTCCTGAATCGGCCTCCACAGCCGCATGAAGTGGCACCGAAGGAGAGGCGTCATCATTGACGTGTGTATGTGAATGTGTGTCTGTGATGCCTGTCTGTGCGTGTATGTGGGTATTGATGTGTTCACGTGTGTTGGACTGACCTTGAAAGGACGTGGCATGTCAGGGCGTGTGTATCTCATGTAGATGAGGCCCAGCACAGCCACACCAATGAAAAGCCAGCGGAGGAAGCTCATGAAGTTCAATATGCTGTAGATATCTCCCACAAACACCTGGAACACCGTCATAGGGTACTGGAGGACACACACAGAGAAAGAACACACATACACACACGCAGAGAACACACACGAATCCAATGAGGATTACGTACAGATGCTAAAAGGTAACCACAAAGCATGTTAACAGTTAAACATGCAAACGATGAGTACAGGAAGGAATGCAAAGGATTAATTGTAAAGAACAGGGCCCAGATTCACAGATTTGCAAAAATTTAAGACGCTTCTTAATAACCTCTTGAAACTCTGGGGGCGCAATTTCATTTTTGGATGAAAAACGTTCCCGTTTTAAACAAGATATTTTGTCACAAAAAGATGCTCGACTATGCATATTGATAGCTTTGGAAAGAAAACACTCTGAATTTTCCAGAACTGCAAAGATATTGTCTGTGGGTGCCCTAGAACGGGAGCTACAGGCAAAACCAAGATGAAACGGCAACCAGGAAATCAGCAGGATTTTTGAGGCTCCATTTTCCATTGTCTCCTTATATGGCTGTGAATGCGAGAGGAATGAGCCTGCCCTTTCTGTCGTTTCCCCAAGGTGTCTGCAGCATTGTGACGTATTTGTAGGCATATCATTGGAAGATTGACCATAAGAGACTACATTTTCCAGGTGTCCGCCCGGTGTCCTCCGTCGAAATTGGTGAGTCATTTTCAGCTGCTGGTATTTTTCCATGCGATTCTGAGGGGAAAGCAGGCTTCCACGAACTGCATATCAATGAAGAGATATGTGAAAAAACACCTTGAGGATTGATTCTAAACCACGTTTGCCATGTTTCGGTCGATATTGTGGAGTTAATTCGGAAAAAGTTTGACGTTTTGGTGACTGAATTTTCGGTTCGTTTCGGTAGCCAACTGTGATGTACAAAACGGAGCGATTTATCCTACACAAAGATTCTTTCAGGAAAAACTGAACATTTGCTATGTAACTGAGAGTCTCCTCATTGAAAACATCCGAAGCTCTTCAAAGGTAAATGATTTTATTTATTTGGTTATCTGGTTTTTGTGAAAATGTTGCGTGCTAAATGCTACTCAAAATGCTAAGCTAGCTTGCAATACTCTTACACAAATGATTGATTTGCTATGGTTCAAAAGCATATTTTGAAAATCTGAGATGACAGTGTTGTTAAGAAAAGGCTAAGCTTGAGAGCAGGCGCATTATTTTCATTTTATTTGCGATTTTCAGAAATCGTTAACGTTGCGTTATGCTAATGAGCCTGAGGCTTTATTCACGATCCCGGATCCGGGATGGGGAGTATCAAGAGTTAAGAGAAGAAATACGAAGTTCATTCGTAAGTGCAATTCCTCAACAATATCTTAAGATTGAATGATTTTCTCATGAACTTCTAACAAATCTTCTTAAGATGTGTGTTGCTAGGCAACCAATTTAGCTATATAGCAATGGCAATCATTTTAGCATATTTCTTACTGAGATTACGGTTCTAAAACCTGTTTAAAATAATCAATATTGAAACATTCAGATAAAGTTTGTGTGAATTAAACATGGTCAATTGCTTTCATGAGCTTTTTCTCTCACTGCCCTGAGTTTAAGACAAAGGTTTAGCTTCCAAGAACTTAATTTAAAAAAAATCTAATTTCTTCTTAACCTTGTGCTTAACATAAGAAACATAACATAAGAAACAGCGCAAGAACATTTCCAATAACATTTTTGAGCAATAGCAACTTTGCTTAACTTTCTTCTTAAGTCTACAGTTAAGGAAAAAATGACAGTGAAGAAGAAATTGTTTCTTAAGGTTTTGTGAATCCGGTCCCTGATCTGTGTGTATTTAAAAAAAATGTTTATCTGACCAGAATGATGACGGCTGCCAAAGGTGTGTGTCTGCGGACGTGGATCATGGACAGAACCTCAGGGAGATGGCCTTCTCGTGACGCCACATAAAACATTCTAGAATGACCAACACTTCAGGGTTACATGAGAAAATGTGAAATACTATCAAAAACAACACTTCATCATCATCAGAGCCAAAAAAAAGCACAAAAAAATATATACTGTATTATTGTCACATACACTGGACAGATGCAGTGAAATGTGTTGTTTTACAGGGTCAGACATAGTAGTACGGAGCCCAAGAACTCACTCTTTTGTTATTCCTCTATTAAAGTTGGTGTCTCAGTAAAGCAATGTCAGCTATTTTGTTTTCACTATAACACTATACTGCGTAATCTATGTTCGACCTCCACATCCAAACTTCTGCATAACACTGTTTGGCAGTTGAATGAAAAAAAAAGTGTTGAGATTCCTCACGCACAGTTGTGTGTCAGGGAGGGAAGGCATTTTGTCATTCTCCTTGGCAGGAAAAGCTAGCCAAGGCTGTGTGGTTTGACACCTGTGTTGACGCAGCCCACCTTGAGAAAGCGAACAAGCAGCCGTTCATCGTACCGAAGCACGACAAGGCTACAAATACCGGCACTGCCACTGAAAAGTTCCCCATCGTCTTCTCTGCAAATGTCTGCACACAAAACAGAGAGAGAGAGAGAGAGAGAGAGAGAAATACTATGAACCAAACAGGGACAAAGAGATACAGAGAAAGATTCTCAATTCACTGAACATCTAGTTTAAGAACATAGGTAGCTAAATACATTCAGTCTTTCCTTAAAAGCAGCATCACCGACCTTTTAAACTGTAATGAAACAAACTGATCAGATCAGAGCCCTTTTAGTGAATGAATCTCCCCCGACACCAAACTGGCCGGAGAACAGCGTGCAGACTAATTTTAGGCTCTGTCTAAGACTATGCAATTTACACTGGACCTAATGTAATTATTATTGAGAAGGATGGACTGTGTGAAATCACATTAGGCCATACTGGGAAGCATAGGTGTTGGGCTTGGCGTCCCACTAATGACGAAAGGTTAAGAGCAGTTTAGAGTGCAGGAAAGCAACACCGCTGATCAGTCACTCCTCAGAGCTAGATAGAATTAGGCCCAGATGAACGAGGTCTAAGACTGCAGTCATTACACCTCAAGTGTATCAATACATCACACACAGAAATCTATAGGACTCGGGGGGGGGGGGGGGGGGGGGGGGGGGATGCAGTAAGATCAGTGTCAATGAAATTGGCCGATAGACAGAGAGTTTGTTAGGTGCCTTACCACGGCGACGGATTGTGAGGCCAACAGCTCCTCTGCTGACATTACAGTGTAGTACGCCACATTGGTCAGCACGTAGCAGGAAGTGACTATCGCCATGGAGATACAGATGGCCAATGGCACAGTCCTGAGGATATGTACAAATTTGAGACCGACAACCCAATCAAAATATAACTTGATCTCACCTTACGATGAGGCAAACCTGTGTAAATGAGATATGAAATGAAAAACTCACTTTTCTGGATTCTCCACTTCCTCAGTCACAAAGTTAAGGTAAAACCTGTTGGATAAAAGTTAGAGATTTACAACAATATGAAATTAGGATATAGATAACAAGAGCTCATGACAAGTCAATAATGCATTATACCTGTTGGCTTCATGCAAAGTGTCACCTAGAATTAGATATACGAGCTAGTCACGTTATAAGAAGTCCATACCTACCACCCAGAATAGGCGTACATCCCAGAGTAGAAGGCCAGAGGAAGACCTGTGAGCTTGATATTACTGACCTCAAACGCATTCTCAAAGTTCCTAGTCTCCCCTGTGTGCACACAAACACAGAGTGAGACACACACACACACACAGAATGACACACACACACACACAGAGAGTGAGACACACACACACAGAGAGTGAGACACACACACACACAGTGAGACAGACACACAGAGTGAGACACACACACAGAATGTGACACACACACACACACAGTGAGACACACACTCACAGAGTGAGACACACACACAGAGAGTGAGACACACACACACAGAGAGTGAGACACACACACACACAGTGAGACAGACACACAGAGTGAGACACACACACAGAATGTGACACACACACACACACAGTGAGACACACACTCAGAGAGTGAGACACACACACAGAGTGAGACACACACACACAGAGTGAGACACACACACACACAGAGTGAGACACACACACACACACAGAGTGACACACACACAGAGTGAGACACACACACACACAGAGTGAGACACACACACACACAGAGTGACACACACACAGAGTGAGACACACACACACAGAGTGACACACACACAGAGTGAGACACACACACACACAGAGTGAGACACACACACACACACAGAGTGACACACACACAGAGTGAGACACACACAGAGTGAGACACACACACAGAGTGAGACACACACACACACAGATTGAGACACACACACACAGAGTGAGACACACATACACACAGAGTGAGACACACACACACACAGAGTGAGACACAAACATACACACACACACACACAGAGTGAGACACAGACACACACAGAGTGAGACACACACACACAGAGTGAGACACACACATAGAGTGAGACACACACACAGATTGAGACACACACACACACACACACACACAGAGTGAGACACACACACACACAGAGTGACACACACACAGAGTGAGACACACACACCCACAGAGTGACACACACACACACAGAGAGTGAGACACACACACACACACAGAGTTATACGCACACACCCACAGAGTGAGACACACACACACACACACAAACACACACACACACAGAGTGAGACACACACATACAGAGTGAGACACACACACACAGAGAGTGAGACACACACACACACACAGAATGAGACACACACACACAGAGTGTGACACACACACACACACACAGAGTGAGATATACACACAGAGTGAGACACACACACACGCACACACAGAGTGAGACACACACACACACAGAGTGAGACACAAACACACACACCGAGTGAGACACAAACACACACACACACACACACAGAGTGAGACACAGACACACACAGAGTGAGACACACACACACAGAGTGAGACACACACATAGAGTGAGACACACACACAGATTGAGACACACACACACATAGTGAGACACACACACACACACAGAGTGACACACACACAGAGTGAGACACACACACCCACAGAGTGACACACACACACAGAGAGTGAGACACACACACACACACACAGAGTTATACGCACACACCCACAGAGTGAGACACACACACACACACAAACACACACACACACAGAGTGAGACACACACATACAGAGTGAGACACACACACACAGAGAGTGAGACACACACACACACACAGAATGAGACACACACACACAGAGTGTGACACACACACACACAGAGTGAGATATACACACAGAGTGAGACACACACACACGCACACACAGAGTGAGACACACACACACACACAGAGTGAGACACACACACACACAGAGTGAGACACACACACACACAGAGTGAGACACACACACACAGATTGAGACACACTGACACACACACAGAGTGAGACACACACACACACAGAGTGAGACACACACACAGAGTGAGACACACCCACCCACAGAGTGACACACACACACACAGAGAGTGAGACACACACACACACACACAAACACACACACACACAGAGTGAGACACACACATACAGAGTGAGACACACACACACAGAGAGTGTGACACACACACACACACACACACAGAGTGAGATATACACACAGAGTGAGACACACACACGCACACACAGAGTGAGACACACACACACACACAGAGTGAGACACAAACACACACACCGAGTGAGACACAAACACACACACACACACACAGAGTGAGACACAGACACACACAGAGTGAGACACACACACACAGAGTGAGACACACACATAGAGTGAGACACACAGACAGATTGAGACACACACACACACACAGAGTGAGACACACACACACACAGAGTGACACACACACAGAGTGAGACACACACACACCCACAGAGTGACACACACACACACAGAGAGTGAGACACACACACACACAGAGTTATACGCACACACCCACAGAGTGAGACACACACACACACACACAAACACACACACACACAGAGTGAGACACACACATACAGAGTGAGACACACACACACAGAGAGTGAGACACACACACACACACAGAATGAGACACACACACACAGAGTGTGACACACACACACACACACAGAGTGAGATATACACACAGAGTGAGACACACACACACGCACACACAGAGTGAGACACACACACACAGAGTGAGACACACACACACAGAGTGAGACACACACACACACAGAGTGAGACACACACACACAGATTGAGACACACTGACACACACACAGAGTGAGACACACACACACAGAGTGAGACACACACACACACAGTGTGAGACACACACACACAGAGTGAGACACACTCACACACACAGAGTGAGACACACTCACACACACAGAGTGAGACACAAACTCACACACAGAGTGAGACACACACACAGAGTGAGACACACACGCACACACAGAGTGAGACACACACACACACACAGAGTGAGACACACACACACACAGAGTGAGACACACACACACACAGAGTGAGACACACACACACAGATTGAGACACACTGACACACACACAGAGTGAGACACACACACACACAGAGTGAGACACACACACAGAGTGAGACACACACACCCACAGAGTGACACACACACACACAGAGAGTGAGACACACACACACACACAAACACACACACACACAGAGTGAGACACACACATACAGAGTGAGACACACACACACAGAGAGTGTGACACACACACACACACACAGAGTGAGATATACACACAGAGTGAGACACACACACACGCACACACAGAGTGAGACACACACACACACACAGAGTGAGACACAAACACACACACCGAGTGAGACACAAACACACACACACACACACAGAGTGAGACACAGACACACACAGAGTGAGACACACACACACAGAGTGAGACACACACATAGAGTGAGACACACAGACAGATTGAGACACACACACACACACAGAGTGAGACACACACACACACACAGAGTGACACACACACAGAGTGACACACACACAGAGTGACACACACACACACCCACAGAGTGACACACACACACACAGAGAGTGAGACACACACACACACAGAGGTATACGCACACACCCACAGTGTGAGACACACACACACACACACAAACACACACACACACAGAGTGAGACACACACATACAGAGTGAGACACACACACACAGAGAGTGAGACACACACACACACACAGAATGAGACACACACACACAGAGTGTGACACACACACACACACAGAGTGAGATATACACACAGAGTGAGACACACACACACGCACACACAGAGTGAGACACACACACACACACAGAGTGAGACACACACACACAGAGTGAGACACACACACACAGAGTGAGACACACACACACAGATTGAGACACACTGACACACACACAGAGTGAGACACACACACACAGAGTGAGACACACACACAGTGTGAGACACACACACACACAGTATGAGACACACACACACAGAGTGAGACACACTCACACACACAGAGTGAGACACAAACACACACACAGAGTGAGACACACACACAGAGTGAGACACACACACACACACACAGTGAGACACACACACACACAGATTGAGACACACACAGATTGAGACACACACACACACAGAGTGAGACACACACACACACACAGAGTGTGACACACACAGAGTGAGACACACACACACACAGAGTGAGACACACACACCCACAGAGTGAGACACACACACACACACACACAGAGAGTGAGACACACACACACAGAGTGAGACACACACACACCGAGTGAGACACACACACACAGCGTGAAACACACACACACCCACAGAGTGACACACACACACACAGAGAGTGAGACACACACACACACAGAGTTATACGCACACACCCACAGAGTGACACACACACACACACAAACACACACACACACAGAGTGAGACACACACATACAGAGTGAGACACACACACACAGAGAGTGAGACACACACACACACAGAGAATGAGACACACACACACAGAGTGTGACACACACACACACACACAGAGTGAGATATACACACAGAGTGAGACACACACACACGCACACACAGAGTGAGACACACACACACACACAGAGTGAGACACACACACACAGAGTGAGACACACACACACACAGAGTGAGACACACACACACAGATTGAGACACACTGACACACACACAGAGTGAGACACACACACACAGAGTGAGACACACACACAGTGTGAGACACACACACACACACAGTGTGAGACACACACACACAGAGTGAGACACACTCACACACACAGAGTGAGACACAAACACACACACAGAGTGAGACACACACACAGAGTGAGACACACACACACACACACACAGTGAGACACACACACACACAGATTGAGACACACACAGATTGAGACACACACACACACAGAGTGAGACACACACACGCACACACACACAGAGTGAGACACACACACACAGAGTGAGACACACACACACACACAGAGTGTGACACACACAGAGTGAGACACACACACACAGAGTGAGACACACACACCCACAGAGTGAGACACACACACACACACACACACACACAGAGTGAGACACACACACACAGAGTGAGACACACACACACCGAGTGAGACACACACACACAGAGTGAAACACACACACACAGAGAGTGAGACACACACACACAGAGTGAGACACACACACAGAGGAGACACACACACACAGAGTGAGACACACACACACACACAGTGAGACACACACACACACAGAGTGAGCCACAGAGGAGACACACACACACAGAGTGTGACACACACACACACACAGAGTGAGACACACACACACAGAGTGAGACACACACCCACAGAGTGAGACACACACCCACAGAGTGAGACACACACACACAGAGTGAGACACACACAGAGTGAGACACACACACACACAGAGTGAGACACACGCACACACACACATAGTGAGACACACACACACATAGAGTGAGACAAACACACACAGAGTGAGACACACACGTACACAGAGTGAGACACACACACACACACACACACACAGAGTGAGACACACACACACAGAGTGAGACACACACACACACATAGTGAGACAGACACACAGAGCGAGACACAGACACACACACAGAGTGAGACATACACACACACACACACACAGAGTGAGACACGCACTCACACACACACACACACACACACACACACACACACACACACACAGAGTGAGACAGACACACACAGAGCAAGACACACACACACACACAGAGTGTGACACACACACACACAGAGTGAGACATACACACACACACACACACAGAGTGAGACACACACACACATACCCACAGCGTGAGACACACACATAAGAAGGGATTACACAAACACCAAAGAATATCGATTCTAGTTGATTGTTTGACTAGGTGCATTTTTCTAAGTATATCAGCATGGGTATGTGTAAGAATGCACCCCCAAGAGCATTCCAATACAATACACACATATGTAGTGTATTTCTGTCTAATGGAACACACTTCCAAAGGGGCAGATAATAACCCTCTAAAAGTCTGTTAGCTATGTATAGGCCTGCAGCCACTCTGTAGTTATTATAGCCTGTAAAGTGTCGAACAGGTACTCTGTAGCCATTACACACCGTGGAGCTGCGTTTAATCGTCTAGTTAAAGTACACCTGTTATCTGTGGAATGTCCCTGTAACAAACAAACAAATATAACCCTATACCACAAACGGGGTTTCGAGGTTTTTGATGAGAGCCAAGAAAGAGTGTCAGATTCAATGTGATGTGAGCATAAGCATGCCATTTTGTATTGTTTTCATCCAGTGTAAAATATATGATGATGGTGGTGGTGATGATGAGGATGATGATTCATGTGATAATGATGATAATGAGGATGATAATGATGATGAGGATGAATGTCATGATGATGATGATGATGATTAATGTGATAATGAGGATGATGATAAGGATGAACATGATAATGACAATGAGGATAAATGTGACGATGAGAATGATGAGGATGATGATGGTGATGATGGATGCGAAAAAGAGGATGATGAAAATGATGAGGATAATAATAGTGATGATGAGGATGAATGTGATGAAGATGATGATTAATGTGAGGATGAGAAGGATGAGGATGATGATGGTGATGATGAAGATGAGGATGATGATGAGGATGACGAAGGCTAACCTTTGAAGAGCATATAGAGGCCAGGTACGATGATGGTGGCGACAGCCAGCAGCTTGCAGAAAGTGAGGAAGATCTGAATCCTGTTTGTCCAGCTCGTACTCATACTGTTGAGATACATCACTGACGCTGTGGAGTAGTACACACACACACACACACACACAAACACAAACACACACATACTTTATGGGAAACTGACCGGTATCTTACATTCAGCTGAACCATCTCACTGATAAGCACTAAAATCCTATATTCCAAACGTTTGTTCAATTCAATAAAATACTGTAGCATAAATCTTAGACATACTTATTCCTATAGAGGTGGCCAGTTTGATAGCAATCTCTGGCACTCCACACGGCATGAATATGGGCTCCAGGATATATTGTCCGAAGGCCAGGGATATCACTGCCAACCCTGCAGGTCTAGAACAAACAACACCATCACACACAGGCCCCAAAACACTGACCCAAAAATACACATGCAGCAAACACATCGACCGGAAATGCTGACCCACAAAGCTGTGAGATCTGGGGCCCCATGCACTGTTCAGAGTGTTGGGGAGCATTTGACCTCTAACTGACCTGTCTTACACAACCTCACACATGTTTATAACAGTCAATTAACTGTTAATACTGATATTCAGTAACTCAAAGATGTCTGTTAGGTTCAGTTGGGACAAAAAAAACATACAAAAATATATATGATTATTATTGATATGAAATGGATACAATAGAAATAAAGTACATTGAGTAAATGCATATAACTAAAGGTACTCTGTGTCCAGAATGAAATGGAAAATCTTATGTATTCAGAATATCTGGAACAAATCTGGTCAGGCATGTAGAAGCTAATAACCGTCAAACTTAATTCTCATAACACTGAGACATTATTACACTACACAGCAGGTAGACGTACACACTAAGCATCCAAAATAGCAAACACACATTTCTTCCACACGTGGAAGTGAATCAATTCCAGTGTTTTCTATTGATCTAATAAGAATCTAATAACTGTTTCCCAGTCTGTGGGCTCATCCCCGATCACTGTTCATTTCCCATATACCCAAAACCATATGTCCCCCCTAGCCCGATGATACTCTGTAGTACAGTATAGTATAGCAGGTTTGTTTACACTGCTCTGCTAACACGGGTATCAACGGACCAGGATGGTATCAGAGAGGCTTTACTACCTGTACAACGCTGAGATGAACGCTAGAATGCCCCTCCCCTTCTCACAAACAGACAGTATAGAGTGATGTGCACACACTGTATTGCAAGTGTCTACCCAACTTCCTGCCTCTGTCTCTGTCACACACACACACGCGCAAACACACATACAAGATACACACACAATAAATACTTTCACACACACACACACCTGATGGCAATGATGTCAGCCCAGAGACGTATGAAGGCCATCTGTGGTCCAAAGGCCTCCAGAATATAGGTGTAATGTCCTCCAGATTTCTTGATGCTGGTTCCCAGCTCTGCATAGGACAGGGCCCCTGGGATAGGAGAGAGGGAAAGGTTTAGGACAGGAAACTGGCTACCCATCTACAACAACAAACAGGTAAGTGGCTACTGTAAGAGGAAAATGTGATTCCTTGTATTTTTCATTGTATGCATTGCACAGGTCTGTAGGACCTAAATTTCATCCCTGTTTTTGCTGAGAATTTTCCAGGAGATGCAGATGAGCTTTGTGATTTACATAAATTGACAGAATACCAACACTAACACGTGGCTATATTAACATTATTGCACTTTTCATGTAGCCTACTTTTGGCCAGTTAATAGCCTAGCCACTGCTCAAGAAACATAAATGTTAAAATTATGTTGCTGTAGGATTATTTTGCTGTGACAGTATTGGTCAAATTACAGGGACACTGTAAGATTTTGTCATTTTAACATGTCTGCGTGCAATATGAAGGAAGTTAGTTAGCATTGACTCACAAACTACTGCTAACTTCCTTCCTACTAGTTGCAGAGAAATAAAAATGGTATCCACGCGTACATCTGACTCTGGGTAAGGAGTATCCCTTTAAGATCCTACAGAGTGAGTGAGTGAGTGAGTGAGTGAGTGAGTGAGTGAGTGAGTGAGTGAGTGAGTGAGTGAGTGAGTGAGTTAGTGAGTGCGCATCCACTTGTGTGTGTCTGTCTGTGTGTGCGTGCGTCAGAGCGAGAGAGAGAAAGAGAAAATGCAAGATAGGTTAACGTAAAGGGTAATTGAGGTTTCAGCAGTTTGATGGTTAGTTAGAAGGCAGTAGCTACAATAACGCTGCTGTAATTACAGTTTCATGATGAAATAATACTAGGGTAGAAGTGGAAGCTTTCCCATAGCAGCAGACAGTTAACAAAGTTCATCCATCCCCCTAAGCTTTAAATCACACTCATTGTCTCAAGAAATCACACTCATTGTCTCAAGAAAAGCTGCTTTACAAGTTTAGCACTTTGTTTAAGAAGGCATCAGCTCTAGTGTCTTCAACAAAGGGGAAGCAAGGGAGTCGTAACCCAATAGACTGAACTGCAATAAAAACACAAAAGCTCCTTCCCCGTACCTTCAGTTCACACGCATCATAAAACCACTCTGCACACCTTTACTCAGGTCTGTCTCCACTCTCCCTCCCTTTCTCCCTGAGGAGGTGGGGTGTCATCGTGACGAAAAACACGTGTGACTCACCAAACAGAGACAGTACTCCACAGGCGATCCACACCACCAGAGACATTCCAACACTCCCAGAGTTCTTCAGGATTCCCTTGGGAGAGATGAAGATTCCCGCGCCGATGATGGTCCCTATGATGATGGAGATTCCCCGAAGCAGGGTCACCTTCTTCTTAAGCTCTACCTTTCCGTGCGGGGAGTCAGGGTCCTCTTTTGGGACAGGGGTATCCCCTGGGTGTCCCCCATTTTGGGGGGTGTTGTTCACCCCAGTCCCCTCACCATTAACTGACCTCCTGGTCATCCTTGAACTCTCTTACACACACACACCACACACACATACACACTCACTCACTCACTCACTCACTCCCATGCAGTGTTTCTCACACGCGCTCTCTTCAACACAAGATATGTCATAAACAAGCCCCTCACACTCCCTTCTGGCACGCTAGGTCCCAAATCAACCTTAGTGTTTTTCCTTCTGTCTTCAGTGACCTGCTGTTGGGACGACAGAACAGTAAGTTACTCTGACAAAGTAGGTTGTTACTGGTCCTGCTGTGCAAATAAACTTCTATTACTGGGAGCTAGACCAAACCTCTGGGGGAATAGTCTCTCCTCTCTCTCTCTCCCTTTCTCTCTCTCTCTTAGACACACATACACACGCACACCCTAATCTCGCTCTGAAGCCCCACTCATTCAGTCGATCTCTCTTTCACTCTCCCACTTTGTTACACTACCCCACACTTTTCTCTCTCACCCTCTTTTGTCTGTCCTCCACTAGTTCTGTCTGTCTGCCTCGCTCTATGTCTGTCTCTTCAGCATTCCCTCTCTCTCAGACCTTGTATTATCTGGCTGGTCCCTGTGTCTCCCTGAAGAAGCAGTCTGGTTGTGTTTCTGTTGTGAGAGGAGTTTCGCTGATACCCTCTGCCTCAGGATGTATCTAAATAATCACCTGAGTGCCAACTCCACACTCCCCCTTTGAAGGCTCCATCACAGTTCTCCCAAAACAAAAGGGGAACAGGAAACTAGGTTCTGTCACCCAACGCTAGCTGCCTGGCCAAGCGCCTCAGACGTCACATGACGCATGTCAATCACCATAAACGCCTACGGTCTGGATTTGTCATTGACCACAAATTGTGAATACACACGGCTTCCAGTAAGATCATACACAATACCACACCAAGCAAACACTAACAACCAAGTAATGACAAAAGCAAACAACCCATTGATTCAAGCAAAGTTTCAAAGTTATAGGGGCGTGCTACAGGGGTTCCCTTTTGACTCACTGGAAGGCAGATGGAACCACCAGCATACCTGGGTGATTCCATCTATTGGCTCTGAAAAGGTATGCTGGTGGTTCCATCTGCCTTCCAGCGAGTCAACAGAGAACCCCTGCAGAGGGAAACTGTGTAGCATGCTAGTAAGTGTGGGGGAGGTGTAGCCAGAAAATGATGCAACATTACAGCTGCCTGACACAAATGAGAAGCCAGGTGATACGTGAATACAAAATATGTTAGGTGGAGTGATGTACCCGAGGCACCGGAGGCTGCTGAGGGTCATAATAATGTCCGGAACGGAGCAAATGGAATGGCATCATACACCTGGAAACCACGTGTTTGATGTATTTGATACCATTCCACCTATTCCGCTCTAGTCATTACCACAATCACATTCTCCCCAATTAAGGTGGCAACAACCTCCTATGATATAAAGAGGTAAGTTTCAATGTCACTTTAGTTACGGTGTACTAGTGCTCAATTCTAAGCAACCTTGGTCAGTGATTTGTTTCCTCTTTGTCCAAAATAACTTTTCACTTATCTAGAAGTTGTATCTTTTTTGAATGAATAGACATTCTAAGAATTCAGAGATTCTCTTAAAATCAAACACTTTGAAATACATTTCATCATCATCCAATTGCTTAACACTCCAACGGTGTCGAAAGGTTCCTAGTTCCTGTTACCTTAACGTTGTAACGGTGACTGTTTTTCAGAGAATTCTGGATAGTTTGATATTGCCTAGTCATAGCCTGACAGTCACCATGACGATGAGACTAGTCAGCCAAACGTTTGGAACAGCCTCAATTTTTCTCTTCCCTCTGTGGGGAGAGAAAATGTATTTGCATATTTGAAATGCTCCCCCTCAGGCAAGCTATCCTTGTCAGGGCAACTATGGTAATGGGAGGGTTCGCACTGTCTCTAAAGGATCCAACACTAAGAGATTAAAGAGAAAATGGACAAAACCTTTCTGCTTTTCCCTTGTGCTCTACCCTGATGCTACAGGGTGAGGCTTATACAAACACTAACTAATCTGTGTGTGTGTGTGTGTGTTTTGTGTGTG
Organism: Oncorhynchus masou masou; assembly: GCF_036934945.1. Lineage (NCBI taxonomy): Eukaryota > Metazoa > Chordata > Actinopteri > Salmoniformes > Salmonidae > Oncorhynchus > Oncorhynchus masou. The sequence goes on along the minus strand of NC_088243.1, from coordinate 60,904,234 downwards.
TGTGTGTGTGCACGGTGTGTTTGTATGTGGGTGTGTGTGTGCGTGCGTGCGTGCGTGCGCGGTGTGTGTGTGTGTGTGTGTGTGTGTGTGTGTGTGTGTGTGTGTGCGCGCTCAGAGCTGGTTATTAAAACAGAAGCTCAGACAGTTTGTTTAGCTGAGCCACAGCAGTGATAATAATGTCAGAGCTGGTTAACCTAGGCCATAACACACACACACTTTACTAGTCTCCAAAACAACATACACACGCAAACAGGGCACATTTGATATCTGCAGGGCATGCACACACATCCCTAGAGCATTCACATGATCTACTGTGAGCGGATGTGTTTATCTGGAGAGTGAAACCTAATGAGGACGTGTTCCTAATAAAACAATTACTACAGCGATTCATAATGCAACAAAACGCTGAGTGGGCTCACACTTCCGGCAGAGGCAGGCAGATGTTGGATGGAAAGAGAGAACACAATAACATGGTGCCGTGCTGCTGTTGGTCCTGTGGCTATAGGCTGCTGTTCTATTTGGCTCCTGTTGTGTTTCTGTTTGTCTGTATTTTAATTATTAAGACCCTCCCCCTTCCAATCTGGGAGGAGAACACACTGGCATCTCCCAGGGCGGGGAGCTGCAGAGAGCAACAGTGTTCCACCAAATCCAGTGAATCCCTGTGAAATATAGGTCAAGCTTGAAGAGTAAGGTGGGTTGGAAGAGGTGAAGGAATGGGAAAGGGGATACCAAGTCAGTTGCACTTCAACCCAAATGAATGCATTCAACCCAAATGTGTCTTCTGCATTTATACCAACCCCTCTGAATCAGAGGTGCAGGGGGCATCCCTAATTGACATCCACATCATCAGGGCCCGGGGAGCAGTTGTTGTTGGGGGTTAACTGCCTTGCTCAAGGGCAGAACGGCAGATCTGTCCACCTTTCCGGCTTGGCCACTGGGGGGTGTTGGGGGCGCAGAGAGAGAGAGAGAGAGAGAGAGAGAGAGAGAGAGAGAGAGAGAGAGAGAGTGAGAGCAAGAGTGAGAGCAAGAGTGAGAGCAAGAGCGAGAGCGAGAGAGAGAGAGTATTGGTTAGAGAAGAGAAAGTTGTTTGTTCATAGAGTGACCAGAGGCCTGTTTCTGTGGGCCTGTAATGTGAAAGGGCAGAACAGCAGATTTTATCACCTTGCCAACTAGGAACTGAAGGGGTGTTGGGGGAGGGGGGGGCAGAGCGAGAGAGAGCAGTAGTATTGGTTAGAGAAGAGGAAGTGTTTTTTGGCCAGAGGTCTGTTTCTGTCGGCCTGTGTGTAACTAAAATCATGGAAAAAAACTCCCACAGTGTGGTTATGTAGTCATGTATGACTGCATTGTCAGTGTCATAAGACAATGTACATTTCCTTACTGATATGAGATACACTAGAGCCTTCAAACTCAACTCTGGACCTCAAAACATTGTTCCCCTCTAATAAGGCACTGATTTAGTAATGAATTTGTATAATTAATTATCAGGTAGTACAGAAAACCAGGAGGCTAGAGACTTCTGTAGGACAGCGGGAGGGTTAGGTCATTTTGACCCCACACAGTGTTGACCCTCCCCCTGTCCTTGGGTCAAACACAAATGATTTACTAAATCAGTGCCTGATTAGAGGGGAACAATGGTTTGAGGTCCAGAGTTGAGTTTTTCAGTTAGGACATCAACTTTGTGCATGACACAAGTACATTTTTCAAACAATTGTTAACAGAAAGAATATTTCATTTATAATTCACTGTATCACAATTCCAGTGGGTCTGTCACGATCGTCGTAGTGAGGAGACCAAGGCACAGCGTGATTTGAATACATCTTCTTTAATGAAGGAAGAACACTGAACTATACAAAAACAAACGTGCCCACTATATAGAATAAGTGCAGACACAGGCAACTAGTACATAGACAATCACCCACCACTTACCCAAGGAATATGGCTGCCTAAATATGGTTCCCAATCAGAGACAACGATAAACAGCTGCCTCTAATTGAGAACCAATCCAGGCAACCATAGACATACAAAACACCTAGACTAGTTAACAACCCCATAAACATACAAAACAGGCAACTAGTACATAGACAATCACCCACCACTTACCCAAGGAATATGGCTGCCTAAATATGGTTCCCAATCAGAGACAACGATAAACAGCTGACTCTAATTGAGAACCAATCCAGGCAACCATAGACATACAAAACACCTAGACTAGTTAACAACCCCATAAACATACAAAACCCCTAGACAGGGAGAAAACACAACAAACCACCCCTTGTCACACCCTGACCTAACCAAAATAATAAAGAAAACAAAGATAACTAAGGTCAGGGCGTGACAGGATCAAAAGTTTTCATACACTAAAATGGCACCGGAAGAAATGGCAGCAGTTTTACGGGTGCCCAACCCATTGTGCTATTATGTGTATGTTTTTCGCGTTATTTGTAACTTATTTTGTACATAATGTTCTGCAACTGTATTTTACAGCAAAAAAAAGCTTCTGGATATCAGGACAGTGATCACTCACCTCAGATTAGACAAAGATTTTTTCTTCAACAAGCAGGAGGCACAGGACATTCTCCAAACACCCGACAAGGCCAACATCCCCGTTATTTGCAAGAGGAAGAAATGCAGGTACAGAGAACAGAGCGGGATGCCTCGTGACGACCCACAGAAGGGGAGTGGGAAAGCTGCCATTACTGTTAATATTACTTGCCAACGTGCAATCATTGGACAATAAATTAGACGAGGTACGATCACGAATATCCTACCAACGGGACATCAAAAACTGTAATATCCTATGTTTCACGGAATCGTGGCTGAATGACGACATGGACATTCAGCTAGCAGGATATATGCTGCACCGGCAGGATAGAACAGCACACTCTGGTAAGATGAAGGGGGCGGTCTGTGCATATTTTTAAACAGCAGCTGGTGCAGGACATCTAAGGAAGTCTCTAGATTTTGCTCGCCTGAAGTACAGTATATTGTGATAAATTGCAGGCCACACTACTTGCCTAGAGAGTTTTCAGCTATACTTTTCGTGGCTGTTTATTTACCACCACAGACAGATGCTGGCACTAAGACCGCACTCAGTCAGCTGTATATGGAAATATGCAAACAGGAAACCACTCACCCAGAGGCGGTGCTCCTAGGGGCCGGAGACTTTAATTCAGGGAAACTTAAATCAGTTCTACCAAATGTCTATCAACATGTTAAATGTGCAACCAGAGGGAAAACAATTCTAGATCACCTGTACTCCACACACAGAGGCGCATACAAAGCTTTCCCTCGCCCTCCATTTGGTAAATCCGACCACAAATCGTCCTGATTCATGCTTACAAGCAAAGATTAAAGCAGGAAGCACCAGTGACTTGGTCTGTAAAAAAGTGGTCAGATGAAGCAGATGCTAAACTGCAGGACTGTTTTGCTATCACAGACTGAAACATGTTCCGGATTCTTCATGTTCCGGGATTCACACTACCTCCGGCGCCGACAGAGATGGCCGCCTCGCTTCACGTTCCTAGGAAACTATGCAGTATTTTGTTTTTTTACGTGTTATTTCTTACATTGGTACCCCAGGTAATCTTAGGTTTCATTACATACAGTCGGAAAGAACTACTGAATATAAGAGCAACGTCAACTCACCATCAGTACGACCAAGAATATGACTTTCGCGAAGCGGATCCTGTGTTCTGCCTTCCACCCAGGACAACGGAATGGATCCCAGCCTGCGACCCAAAACAACGACGTCGTAAAAGAGGCAAACTAAGCGTTCCTCTGGTCAGGCTCCGGAGAAGGGCACATCGCGCACCACTCCCTAGTATACTACTCGCCAATGTCCAGTCTCTTGACAACAAGGATGATGAAATCCGAGTAAGGGTAGCATTCCAGTGGGACATCAGAGACTGTAACGTTCTTTGCTTCACGGAAACATGGCTCACTCAAGAGACGCTAACGGAATCGGTGCAGCCAGCTGGTTTCTTCACGCATCGCGCCAACAGAAACAAGCATCTTTCTGGTAAGAAGAGGGGTGGAGGCGTATGCCTTATGAATAAGGAGACATGGTGTGGTCACAAAAACATACAGGAACTCAAGTCCTTCTGTTCACCTGACTTACAATTCCTCCCAACAAATGTCGACCACATTATCTACCAAGGGAATTCTCTTCGATTATAATCACAGCCGTATATAGTCCCCCCCAAGAAGACACATTGATGGCCCTGAACAAACTTCATTTGACTCTTTGCAAACTGGAAACCACATATCCTGATGCTACATTCATTGTAGCTGGGTATTTTAACAAGTCTAATCTGAAAACAAGACTCCCTAAATTGTATCAGCATATCGATTGCGCAACCAGGGCTGGTAAAACCTTGGATCATTGCTATTCTAACTTCCGCAACGCATATTTCCATTGTAATACTTCTGACGTCCAATTTTGTAACTCCACCCATAACTTTTGGACTTTATAACATTCCCAGAAGGCATGGATTATTATAACCTAATGAAAAATGAACCTGGTAATCTAAATGAATTTACTGCGTGCCTAAGACCTATGGGTTTAACCTTCTGAATGAATGATTATATTGAAGAAAGAAGCTGCCTCTTAGTTCCGAGAGTCGATCCATTACCCAACAAGAAAAACATACATGTATTTAGCCCAATTGTTTTTATCACTACAGCCAGTAAGCTATTATTCCTCATTACCTACATTTCTTTTCAACATTTGGCTAAAAAGAAACCATGCCATAAATTAAGAATTATATATTTTTATTTTCACAATGTAATGTGGCACATTGACAACTCAAATCACTTTGAAAGATCCTTCTGATATTAGCCAACAAATAAAGCTACAAAAACAATAACTTCAAAAACAATCCATTTGTCACTCAGATTTCTTCAAATTGCTGTGCAGGAAAAATATGTCATCCACCGTGCCTGGTCACAGGCTCGCAGCTGGCTTCTCTCTGACACCACAAATCCATCTGTAGGTGACGCTTAATCCTTTGAAACCACATAATTACCAGGTGAAGAGCAGGCTGTTTGCTTGCCTCCAAGGCGAGTGTGGCCTCTTCGAAGCGAAAGAGGAAACCAACAATATCCACAAGTATTCTTCCATAATAGCTGATTTGTTTGCCCAATGCAGGACTCTAGTGCCAGAGAGAGAATCTCGGACAGACACATTCACAGTTCCATTCACACCTTCATTTATTCCAAAAGCTTGGCTTGGTGTCAAAAATCCCCCAATTTGTGCCACAGTTTAGACTACGGATACATGTCTGGCTTTCTAAATCATCCATATAGACTGTACCAGTCATAACTTTGGACACACATACTCATTCAAGGGTTTTCCTTCATTTGTACTATTTTGTACTATGCTAGAGGTTAAAGACCAAGTCCATATTATGTCAACAGCTCAAATAAGCAAAGTGAAACGATGGTCCGTCATTACTTTAAGACATCAAGGTCATTTCAAGAACTTTGAAAGTTTCTTCAAGTGCAGTCACAAAAAACATCAAGCGCTATGATGAAACGGGCTCTCATGAGGACCCCCACAGGAAAGGAAGACCCAGAGTTACCTCTGCTGTAGAGGATAAGGTCACTAGAGTTACCAGCCTCAGAAATTGCAGCCCAAATATATACCTTAAAGAGTTCAATTAATAGATGCATCTCAACATCAACTGTTCAGAGCAAATTGTGTGAATCAGGCCTTCATGGTCATAGCTGCCGCTTTCAAGGAGCGGGACTATAACCCGGAAGCTAATAAGAAATCCCACTGTGCCCTCCGACGAACCATCAAACAGACAAAGCATCAATACAGGACCAAGATCTAGTCATACTACACCGGCTCTGATGCTCGTCGGATGTGGCAGGGCTTGCAAACCATTACAGACTACAAAAGGAAGCACAGCCGAGAGCTGCCCTGTGACACAAGCCTACCAGACGAGCTAAACTACTTCTCTGCTCGCTTCAAGGCAAATAACACTGAAACATGCATGAGAGGACCAGCTGTTCTAGATGACTGTGTGATCACGTTTTCCACAGCCAAAGTGAGCAAGACCTTTAAACAGGTCAACATTCACAAGGCCGCAGGGCCAAACGGATTACCAGGATGTGTTCTGTGAGCATGCGCTGACCAACTGGCAAGTGCCATCCATAATTCCTTCAATTCTGACCAGTTTCCCAGTCCCTGACAATGAAAAACATCCCACAGCATTTTGCTGCCACCGCCATGCTTCACTGTGGGGATGGTGTTCTCGGAGTGATGAGAAGTGTTTGGTTTGCGCCAGATATAGCGTTTTCCTTGAAGGCCAAAAAGCTATTTTTTGTCTCATTTGGCCAAAGTACCTTCTTCCATATGTTTGGGGAGTCTCCCACATGCCTTTGGTGAACACCAAACGTGTTGCTTATTTTTTTCTGGCCACTCTTCCATAATGCCAGCTCTGTGGAGGGTACGGCTTAAAGTGTTCATATGGACAGATACTCCAATCTCCGCTGTGGAGCTTTGCAGTCTCCGTTAGTCTCCGTTAGGGTCTCTTTGTTGCCTCTCTGAATAATGCCCTCCTTGCCTGATCCATGGTGCATATCTCATTTCACAGTAACCTGTAGTATTCGGCGCATGTGACTAATGACATTTGATTTGATTTAACTGAATTTTATATGAAATTTCTAAAAGGAAACCACTACTAAAGGACACCAGTAATAAGAAGAAACTTGCTTGGCCAAGAAACACGAGCAATGGACATAGGACTGGGGGAAATCTGTCCAAATGTAAGATTTCTGGTTCCAACCGCCGTGTCTTTGTTAGACGCAGAGTAGGTGAAGCATGGAGGAGGAGGTGTGATGGTGTGGGGGTGCTTTGCTGGTGACACTGTCTATGATTTATATGGAATTCAAGGCACACTTAACCAGCATGGCTGCCACAGCATTCTGCAGCGATACGCCATCCCATCTTGTTTGCGCTCAGTGGGACTATCAGGACAATGACCCAACACACCTGCATGCTGTGTAAGGGCTATTTGAACAAGGAGAGTGATGGAGTGCTGCATCAGATGACCTGGCCTCCACAATCACCAGACCTCAACCCAATTGAGATGGTTTGGGATGAATTGGACGGCAGAGTGCAGGAAAAGCAGCCAACAAGTGCTCAGCATATGTGGGAATTCCTTCAAGACTGTTGGAAAAGCATTCCAGGTGAAGCTGGATGAGAGATTTCCAAGAGTGTCATCAAGGCAAAGGGTGCCTTCTTTGAAGAAAATATTTTCTGATTTGTTTAATTAATTAATTATTCTTAATACCTTAACTTGATATGCGTGACGCTATGCCAGAAGCCTCTCCAGTCATAATAGTTCCACATAGTTGAGGAATTTAAGAGACCTCATGAGCTGTCCTAACAGTTAAGCGTTACCAGCATGTGTCTTGATTCTAGAAAAAGGCAGCTAGCCAGTTGTTCCTGCGCCATAGACAGGTTTTGGATTTGTTCAAGTAGTGTTTTTATATTTCTATATGATCAACCCATAAATAATCTAGACCTACTGTGCATGTAACAGTATCTCCTGCGCTTTGACAATGGTTTTACATGAGTTATAATTTACATAATATGCCTAAAATACCTATAACCAATTGGCTAATAAATAATCAGATTTCGTTTTGATTATTTCATTATTAACCTATATCATATGTTATCCCATAGAAGAGCATGCAAAAGCGATGTAGAATTGTTCAATTAGCATAATACTGCATGATACAGTGAAATGCTTATCACATCATTCAAAATATAACAATTGGTTAAATAAGGTTATCAATCAATCAATCAATCAATCAAATGTATTTATCAAGCCATTTTTACATCAGCCGATGTCACAAAGTGCTATACAGAAACCCAGCCTAAAACCCCAAACAGCAAACAATGCAAATGTAGAAGCACTGTAGCTAGGAAAAACTCCCTAGAAAGGTAGGAATCTTAGGAAGAAACCTAGAGAGGAACCAGGCTCTGAGGGGTGGCCAGTCCTCTTCTGGCTGTGCCGGGTGGAGATTATAACAGTACACGGCCAAGATGGTTGTAGAGGGTGCAACAGGTCAGCACCTCAGGAGTAAATGTCAGTTGGCTTTTTATAGCAGATCATTCAGAGTTGAATGATCAGCTGAATGATTGGCTATGAAAAGTCAACTGACGTTTACTCCTGAGGTGCTGACCATCTACAACCATCTTGGTGCCATGCATAACAACATATAAGGCAACAATTAAAGTAGGCAAAGTAATCGTATCAGGCGAAAATTAAGGTTTTATAGTATAAATTACAATTATGGTTTTACCATTGCAACATTTACGGTAGTCACATTCACCTCGGTTGTCTGAAGCATGCTGTAGAGTTCACAGCTTGCGATGCCTCATCTGTGGGCCAGGTGTAATTGTTCGGCAGCCTGACCTAAACTCAACAAAAAAGAAACGTCCTCTCACTGTCAACTGGGTTTATTTTCAGCAAACTTAACATGTGTAAATATTTGTATGAACATAACAAGATTCAACAACTGAGACATAAACCGAACAAGTTCCACAGACATGTGACTAACAGAAATGGAATAATGTGTCTCTGAACAAAGGGGAGGAGATTCAAAATCAAAGTAACAGTCAGTATCTGGTGTGGCCACCAGCTGCATTAAGTACTGCAGTGCATCTCCTCCTCATGAACTGCACCAGATTTGCCAGTTCTTGCTGTGAGATATTACCCCACTCTTCCACCAAGGCACCTGCAAGTTCCCAGACATTTCTGGGTGGAATGGCCCTAGCCCTCACCCTCCGATCCAACAGGTCCCAGACGTGCTCAATGGGATTGAGTTCCAGGCTCTTGGCTGGTCATGGCAGAACACTGACATTCCTGTCTTGCAGGAAATCATGCATAGAACGAGCAGTATGGCCTAGTGGCATTGTCATGCTGGAGAGTCATGTCAGGATGAGCCTGCAGGAAGGGTACCACATGAGGGAGGATGTCTTCCCTGTAACGCACAGAGTTGAGATTGCCTGCAATGACAACAAGCTCAGTCCGATGAGCTCAGTCCAATGAGCTGTGACACACCGCCCCAGACCATGACGGACCCTCCACCTCCAAATCGATCCCGCTCCAGAGTACAGGACTTGGTGTAACACTCATTCCTTCGACGATAAACGCGAATCAGACCATCACCCCTGGTGAGACAAAACCGTGACTCGTCAGTGAAGAGCACTTTTTGCCAGTCCTGTCTGGTCTAGAGATGGTGGGTTTGTGATCATAGGCAACGTTGTTGCCGGTGATGTCTGGTGAGGACCTGCCTTACAACAAGCCTACAATCCCTCAGTCCAGCCTCTCTCAGCCTATTGCGGACAGTCTGAGCACTGATGGAGGGATTGTGCGTTCCTGGCATAACTCGTGCAGGTTTTGTTGCCATCCTGTACCTGTCCCGCAGGTGTGATGTTCGGACGTACTGATCCTGTGCAGGTGTTGTTACACATGATCTGCCACTGTGAGAACAATCAGCTGTCCTTCCTGTCTCCCTGTAGTCCTGTCTTAGGCGTTTCACAGTACGGACATTGCAATTTATTGCCCTGGCCACATCTGCAGTTCTCATGCCTACTTGCAGCATGTCTAAGGCACGTTCACGCAGATGAGCAGGGACCCTTAGCATCTTTCTTTTGGCGTTTTCCAGAGTCAGTAGAAAGGCCTCTTTCGTGTCCTAAGTTTTCATAACTGTGGCCTTAATTCCCTACCGTCTGTAAGCTGTTAGTGTCTTAACGACCGTTCCACAGGTGCATGTTCATTAATTGTTTATGGTTCATTGAATAAGCATGGGAAACAGTGTTTAAACCCTTTACAATGAAGATCTGTGAAGATATTTGGATTTTTACAAATTATCTTTTTTGCTGAGTTCATTATTGGAATACAAACGAAGCCATTCACCCTTGATGAGCTACAAGCAGGACAATAGACTTGCTGAGAAATTCATGTTTTAGGTATAGCCAGGCCTGGAATTTCATGGTTTTAGGGCCAAGACCATTTGCCCTTCAAAGGGTGCCCAATCTGCCAGGGCACCAAGGTCATCTGCTAGGGCACCAAGGCCATCTGCTAGGGCACCAAGGCCATCTGCTAGTGTACCAAGGCCATCTGCTAGGGCACCAAGGCCATCTGTTAGGGCACCAAGGCCATCTGCTAGGGCACCAAGGCCATCTGCTAGTGCACCAAGGCCATCTGCTAGGGCACCAAGGCCATCTGTTAGGGCACCAAGGCCATCTGCTAGAGCACCAAAGCCATCTGCTAGTGCACCAAGGCCATCTGCTAGGGCACCAAGGCCATCTGTTAGGGCACCAAGGCCATCTGCTAGGGCTCCAAGGCCATCTGCTAGTGCACCAAGGCCATCTGCTAGGGCACCAAGGCCATCTGTTAGGGCACCAAGGCCATCTGCTAGAGCACCAAGGCCATCTGCTAGGGCACCAAGGCCATTAACCAAAATAGAAAATGAAATTGGGTTTGAAAACAGAAAAACAGTAGCTATTCTTTTAAGAAAAACATACGTGTTTGTAAATGTACATAAACAATTAGCCTACAGTTCGAAATGTAGATGGTATCCTTTGCATATTAGCTACAACCTGTCATGTCCAGACCTACAGTGCCTACGGAACGTACCCTTTAACTTATTTTAAAAATGATTAAATAAAAAGTAAAAAATACTCAGCAATCTACGGACAGTACCCCATAATAACAAAGCGTAAACATGTTTTTAGAAAATGTTGCTGATTTATTAAACATAAAAACAGAAATATGTCTGGAGGTAACCTAGCACCATCCCTGCGGTGAAGCATGGTGGTGGCAGCATCATGCTGTGTGGATGTTTTTCAGCGGCAGGGACTGGGAGACAAGTCAGGATCGAGGCAAAGATGAACAGAGCGAAGTACAGAGAGATCAATGATGAAAACCTGCTCCAGAGCGCCCAGGACCTCAGACTGGTTCACCTTCCAACAGGACAATGACCCTAAAGCAAACAGCCTTTATCTATCTGATAAAGAAAGGCCAGTGATTGTTGCACACTTGCTATCTCAGAAGAGGATGTCAACATTTTGAGACTATTTAACCATAAAAGGTAGTTTTTCAAACCCTGGCGTTTTTTTGTAATTTTTTGAGGCATGTCTTACCATGTTCCGACCATAGGAATGTTAAGGAGATTATTTTATAAACACTTCCTGATATGCCATTGAAACCAGTTTTTCTCTCATGTTTTCAACTTTCCTTTGTTGTCCAGCAGCCAAAGACAAAATCCTAGTCGTATTAACAACCCATGCTTGATGATGCGTCTTTACAGCTTCCCTCTTTCTACATTTCTGAAGGATATTTCCATCTCTGTCATATGAAACCCTTCACATTTGCAGGGCACTTTTGAGAACAGTGTTTTCCCTCTATTTGCATTTTGGAATGTTGCGCTTATTAGTGCTGAAGTTCTACCCTTGAGCTGTTCTTGTCTAGGTGTGCCAAGCTTGTAGCATCATACCCAAGAAGACTTGAGGCTGAAACCGCTGCTAAAGGTACTTAAACAAAGTACTGAGTAAAGCGTCTGAATACTTATGTAAACGTGGTACTTCAATAAAAAATATATATATATATACATTTGCAAACATTCTAAAAACCTGTTTTCAATTTGTCCTTTTGGGTTATTGTGTGTAGATTAATGAGGGAAAAATGAATGTAATCAATTTTAGAATAAGGCTGTAACGTGACAAAATGTGTAAAAAGGGTAGGGGTGTGAATACCTTCCGAATGCACTGTGTCTGATATAGTCATGTGAGGGAGAGGTGCTTCGGAGCACTGCGATTGGCAGCAGGGAGAAGGAAATTCATTATTTAAAAAATGTGGACCATTTGGGAAAACACAACAAATACAATAATAGTACAGCTAAGATTAAAAACAGTGGCATGCTTTCCTGATTGCCATTGCTTTACCCAACATGTTGCAGTCCATTTATGCTTGAATGAAATGATCAGACCAAAAGTTGAGGACACAACAGTTCACCTGACATAAGACGAACGTTTTGCATATCTAACTCTATCACAGACCTGATTTGCCTTGTTGAAAATACATCAACCCCCTACAAATATGTAAATGTATTATAGTCCACATAATAATCAAAACAACCTTTTACCAGTTAGTGATGTATCTACTGTATATCTAATAGACATGAGCATATAATGTATTTGTTCATCAACATCTTTATCATTAATTAAATAATGATTTTAAAAAAAGACTAGATGCCGCCATCTGGTGTTTGAAATTAGCATTAACGTCAAGCACCGCGATTCACCTTGGCCTAACAGACCTTAGCACACTATACTGCAGTATGATGCAACTTTAAAATGAACCACTGTATATATGTTTCAAGAAGACCACCATAGTCCCTGTGTCCGAAAATACCAAGGTAACCTGTCTAAATAACTATTGCCCCATAGCACTCACATCTGTAGCCATGAAATGGCGGCTCCATGCTGACTGGCGGCTCTGGCGGCTCATGACAGACGGGAGACTCTGGCGGCTCATGACAGACGGGAGACTCTGGCGGCTCATGACAGACGGGAGACTCTGGCGGCTCATGACAGACGGGAGACTCTGGCGGCTCATGACAGACGGGAGACTCTGGCGGCTCATGACAGACGGGAGACTCTGGCGACTCATGACAGACGGGAGACTCTGGCGGCTCATGACAGACGGGAGACTCTGGCGGCTCATGACAGACGGGAGACTCTGGCGGCTCATGACAGACGGGAGACTCTGGTGGCTCATGACAGACGGGAGACTCTGGCGGCTCATGACAGACGACTGCGTGGCCACGCACGCCTCCAACTCAATCATCAAGTTTGCGGACAACACAACAGTGGTAGGCTTGATTACCAACAACGACAAGACGGCCTACAGGGAGGAGGTGAGGGCCCTCGGAGTGTGGTGTCAGGAAAATAACCTCACACTCAACATCAACAAAAATAAGGAGATGATTGTGGACTTCAGGAAACAGCAGAGGGAACACCCCCCTATCCACATCGATGGAACAGTAATGGAGAGAGTAGCAAGTTTTAAGTTCCTCGGCATACACATCACAGACAAACTGAATTGGTCCACTCACACAGACAGCATCGTGAAGAAGGCGCAGCAGCGCCTCTTCAACCTCAGGAGGCGGAAGAAATTCGGCTTGTCACCAAAAGCACTCACAAACTTCTACAGATGCACAATCGAGAGCATCCTGGCGGGCTGTATCACCGCCTGGTACGGCAACTGCTCCGCCCTCAACCATAAGGCTCTCCAGAGGGTAGTGAGGTCTGCACAACGCATCACCGGGGGCAAACTACCTGCCCTCCAGGACACCTACACCACCCGATGTTACAGGAAGGCCATAAAGATCATCAAGGACATCAACCACCCGAGCCACTGCCTGTTCACCCCGCTATCATCCAGAAGGCGAGGTCAGTACAGGTGCATCAAAGCTGGGACCGAGAGACTGAAAAACAGCTTCTATCTCAAGGCCATCAGACTGTTAAACAGCCACCACTAACATTGAGTGGCTGCTGCCAACACACTGACACTGACTCAACTCCAGTCACTTTAATAATGGGAATTGATGGGAAATGATGTAAATATATCATTAGCCACTTTAAACAATGCTACCTTATATAATGTTACTTACCCTACATTATTCATCTCATATGCATACGTATATATTGTACTCTATAGCATCGACTGCATCCTTATGTAATACATGTATCACTAGCCACTTTAACTATGCCACTTTGTTTACATACTCATCTCATATGTATATACTGTACTCGATACCATCTACTGTATCTTGCCTATGCTGCTCTGTACCATCACTCATTCATATATCCATATGTACATATTCTTTATCCCCTTACACTGTGTATAAGACAGTAGTTTAGGAATTGTTAGTTAGATTACTTGTTGGTTATTACTGCATTGTCGGAACTAGAAGCACAAGCATTTCGCTACACTCGCATTAACATCTGCTAACCATGTGTATGTGACAAATAAAATTTGATTTGATTTGATTTGACAGACGGGAGACTCTGGCGGCTCATGACAGACAGGAGACTCTGGCGGCTCATGACAGACGGGAGACTCTGGCGGCTTATGACAGACGGGAGACTCTGGCGGCTCATGACAGACAGGAGACTCTGGCGGCTCATGACAGACAGGAGACTCTGGCGGCTCATGACAGACGGGAGACTCTGGCGGCTCATGACAGACGGTAGACTCTGGCGGTTCATGACAGACGGGAGACTCTGGTGGCTCATGACAGACGGGAGACTCTGGTGGCTCATGACAGACGGGAGACTCTGGCGGCTCATGACAGACGGGAGACTCTGGCGGCTCATGACAGACGGGAGACTCTGGCGGCGAGCTGGAGAGGGGGAAGGCTCTGACAGCGCTAGACAGGCGAGGCACACTGCAGGCCTGGTACGTGGTGTCGGCACTGGTGATACTGGACCAAGGACACACACAGGAAGCCTATCTAGGGTGCGTGGGACGGTAGCGTCCCACCTGACCAACATCCAGTGAAATTGCAGAGTGCGAAATTCAAAAATACTAAATTCAAATATTTAACATTCTTGAAATATATGTGTTATAAATGAAAATAAAGCCTGACTTCTTGTTAATCCAGCCGCCGTGTCAGATTTCAAAAAGGATTTACGGTGAAAGCAAACAAAGCAATTATCTGAGGACAGCGCCCCTCATACAAAAGCATGAAAAATATATTTCAACCAGGCAGGTGTGACACAAAAGTCAGAAATAGCGATATAAAAAATGCCTTACCTTTGATGATCTTCTTCTGTTGGCACTCCAAAAGGTCTCAGTTACAATACAAATGGTCCTTTTGTTCGATAATGTCCTTCTTTATATCCATAAAAACTCAGTTTAGCTGGCGCGCTTCAGTCAATAATCCACTCAGTTTCCCTCCATCAAAATGCATACAAAATGAATCCCAAACGAATAAACAACGTTTATAATCAAACCTTAGGTATCCTAATACGCAAATAAACAATCCAATTTAAGACGGAGAATAGTATGTTCATTACCGGAGATAAATAAGAAAAAACGTGCTTTCCTCCACGAGCTTGGAAACACTACAGCCAAAATGGGAGCCACCTAGAAAAACTACAATTTCTGGGTCATTTTTCCAAAAACAAGCCTGAAACTCTTTCTACAGAATGTTGACATATGAATCTTAAGGTCCCCTTAATCAATAATGGGGAGGGTCTTTGGGAACCACCCCCGGCAATAGTTACAGGAGAGAGGAGAGGGGATGAATTAGGTGGCCATGATGGCTGAAGGCCAGATTGGACATTTCAGCCAGGGCACGGGTTAACACCGCTACCCTTACGATAAGTGCCGTGGGATCTTTTACTTTCCTAAAACTATTTTTCATATTTAAATAATTGGTTTAGATTCTTAAATAGGCCTACAATAATAATAATGTTATACAATAATAGTAATGATAAAACAAATGTATAATAAATATAAAAATCAATATATGAAAGTTTGAAAATTGCAATCAAACCTGAATAGTGAGATGCACCAATGTTCTTCTCATCTTGATCCACTACAACATTAAAACGTGTCCCGGGGACATTTCCCTCGCCAGCTTCTTTTCACTATATTCCTTCTCCTTTAACTTTCATTTTCCTTAGGCTTTGCAGTCAACAGTAGCCTAGGTCAAAGCTGCTTTCACTTGTTCTTTCATTTGTCAGCAGCAGGCACATACATGAGGTGAGCAGCTGTAACCAGTTTGAGCTGGACATAAGCTATACGTTTTATTGAGTTGCAATTGTCTGACACAGAAAACAAGCTTGTGCCATTCTCATCACCTCACAAACATTAAATGAAGAGAGGATGGGTCCAATTGGGTCCCGTCAGTAAATCAATTTGAACTGCATATACCCGAGACCCGTGGCAATTATACCAGACTCAACCCAAATCCGAGACAAAAGTCCGATATTTAGGAACCGGACGCGATCTCGTCATTTTGGGTCTGTTAGATCCGTGAAGACATCTACCCACAGGGGTGTGTGTTTAGTCCCCTCCTGTACTCCCTGCTCACCCACAACTGGTGTGGTCGCGCGTGACTCTCAGCGCATATCAGACCATCATTACGTTTGCCGACGACACAGCGGTGTTAGACCTGATCACCGGCGATGATGAGACATCCTATGGGGAGGAGACCTGGCAGTGTGGTGCCAGGACAACAACCTCTCCCTCAATGTCAGCAAGACAAAGGTGCTGATTGTGGACTACAGGAAACGAAGGGTCGAACACGTCCCCATTCACATCGACGGAGCTGTAGTGGTGCGGGTCAAGGACTTCAGGTGTCCACATCACTAAGGATCTATCATGGCCCACACACACCAACACAGTCGTGAAGAGGGCACGACAACGCATCTTCCCCCTCAGGAGGCTGACATTTGTTTTTGCATGGGCCCTCAGATCCTGAAAAAGTTATACAGCTGCACCATTGAGAGTATCTTGACTGACTGCATCATCGCTTGGTATGGCAACTGTTTGGCATCCGACCGCAAGGTGCTACAGAGGCCAGTGCGTACAGCCCAGTACATCACTGGGGTCGAGCTCCCTTTGTTCGTTCCGCTACCGCATGGCAAACTATACCAATGCACCAAATCTGGAACCAACAGGACCCTTAACAGCTTCTACCAAGCCATAAGACTGCTAAATAGTTCATTAAATATTTAACCAAATAAGTACCTGGACTATCTGCGTTGAGCATTTATGTTTTGTTGCACTAACTTTTTTGTCTCATCATCACATACGCTGCTGCTACTGTTGATTATCTGTCACTGTATTCCTAGTTGTACGTACATATCTACCTCACTTACCTCGTACCTGTGCACATCGACTCAGTAATGGTACCCGTGTATACATCCAAGTTATTGTTACTCATTTGTTATTACTTTTATTATTAAGTGTTTTACTTTGGGAAGGGCCCGTAAGCACTTCACTGTTAGTTTACACCTGTTGTTTATAAAGCATGTGACAAATAACATTTGATTTGATCTCAATGGCCAATGAATGGAGGAACATATAAGACCCCACCCAGCAGACAATCATGTTCAAATTGTCATGCTGCGTCACGCTAAGCTAATTGTTACACAATCTATTCTAAAATTCAGGGTATGAGTCGAGAAATATGCCTATTGTCCTCAAAAATATTTGTACAATTATTCGATATTACAAACAACAAGTTAATTATCTCACATCTCGGAAAATATTTGTAATGTTGTGCTTCTTGTCCACGTAATTCATGCTAATGTTGTTGTTTTTTGAGCTAGCACCCAATTGACTCTCATTCACTCATTGAAGGAGTGCACTTTTTGTCCCAGATTCTCCACTGACAACATATGGGCATCGTTCACAATGTCCATTAATACGAATCCAATAGAGTTTCCCATCTCCTCATTTCTTAAAGTAACCCTGGCCTGACCTTTCCTAAATGGTAAAGATCTCTTCTCCATTGTTCCAAGATGGTGTACAGTAACAGATCCAGTGTGTGTGGGGGTTTATATGTGTGTGCATGCGTGTGTGTGTGTGTGTGTGTGTGATTGTAAAACCCATCCAATCTCAAGCTGGGGCCTGTCTGATCTGACATGCTGGTGATATTTTAACACAGTAAATGCCATGATCCCCTTGACAAGCCAGCTTATAAAAACAGGCCCAATCTGAGGGTTTTAACACAACATGCTTCTCACGTAATGCTACCCCCACCTTTTGTGGCAGAGACAGAAGCGAGAGGAAACGGCGATGGGGCTCCAGACCTAATCCGAAGAAAAGCTGACTGACAACGCAGCCCTGATTCCACATTAATTGAAGGCCTTGTTTTATTTATTTAATATTTGAAATAGCGGCTGGGTGAGACAGAGTATAAATAGTTATTGTGCTACAAACATCCCTCACCTGTTGGAATGGCTGCATGGGGCTGGGAGGATTAACAGAGAGAGAGCGAGAGAGGGAGAGAGATAGGGAGAAAGGAAGAGAGAGGGGGGGGATAGGGAGAAAGGGAAAGAGAGAGAGGGAGGGAGGGAGAGAGATAGGTAGAAAGGGAGGGAGAGAGATAGGGAGAAAGGGACAGAGAGAGAGGGGGAGAGATGGGGAGAAAGGGAGAGAGAGAGAGAGAGGGAGGGAGAGAGATAGGTAGAAAGGGAGAGAGAGAGGGAGGGAGAGAGAGGGATAGGGAGAAAGGGAGAGAGAGAGGGGGAGGGAGGGAGAGAGATAGGGAGAAAGGGACAGAGAGAGGGAGAGAGATGGGGAGAAAGGGAGAGAGAGGGATAGGGAGAAAGGGAGAGAGAGAGGGAGGGAGGGAGAGAGAGGGAGAAAGGGAGGGAGAGAGATAGGGAGAAAGGGACAGAGAGAGAGGGGGAGAGGGAGGGAGGAAGGGAGAGAGATAGGGAGAAAGGAAGAGAGAGAGAGGGAGGGAGAGAGATAGGTAGAAAGGGAGAGAGAGGGAGGGAGAGAGATAGGTAGAAAGGGAGAGAGAGAGGGAGGGAGAGGGATAGGGAGAAAGAGAGAGGGAGGGAGGGAGAGAGAAGGAGAAAGGGAGAGAGAGAGGAAGAGGGAGAAAGGGAGAGAGAGAGAGAGGGGGGGAGAGAGAGTGGGAGAACGAGAAATAGAAAGAGAAAGAGAAAGAGAGGGAAAGAGAGCAAGTGAAAGTGAGAGAGAGAGGGGGGAGATATGTCAACCCACGTCAACGTTGTGATTTAGAAATCTTGAACTTGACCTGAAAATGTGTGATTAAATGTTATTTTGCATGTGATTCAGGAAACCCCAATTGGGGCTTTAGAATATTGTTATGATGCCACATAACTTCCTATAGGCAGACATTAACCCATAACTTCCTATAGGCAGACATTAACCCATAACTTCCTATAGGCAGACATTAACCCATAACTTCCTATAGGCAGACATTAACCCATAACTTCCTATAGGCAGACATTAACCCATAACTTCCTATAGGCAGACATTAACCCATAACTTCCTATAGGCAGACATTAACCCATAACTCCCTATAGGCAGACATTAACCCATACTTCCTATAGGCAGACATTAACCCAAAACTTCCTATAGGCAGACATTAACCCATAACTCCCTATAGGCAGACATTAACCCATAACTTCCTATAGGCAGATATTAACCCATAACTCCCTATAGGCAGACATTATTAACCCATAACTCCCTATAGGCAGATATTAACCCATAACTCCCTATAGGCAGACATTATTAACCCATAACTCCCTATAGGCAGACATTATTAACCCATAACTTCCTATAGGCAGACATTAACCCATAACTTCCTATAGGCAGACATTAACCCATAACTTCCTATAGGCAGACATTAACCCATAACTTCCTATAGGCAGACATTAACCCATAACTTCCTATAGGCAGACATTAACCCATAACTTCCTATAGGCAGACATTAACCCATAACTTCCTATAGGCAGACATTAACCCATAACTTCCTATAGGCAGACATTAACCCATAACTTCCTATAGGCAGACATTAACCCATAACTCCCTATAGGCAGACATTAACCCATACTTCCTATAGGCAGACATTAACCCATAACTTCCTATAGGCAGACATTAACCCATAACTCCCTATAGGCAGACATTAACCCATAACTTCCTATAGGCAGATATTAACCCATAACTCTCTATAGGCAGACATTATTAACCCATAACTCCCTATAGGCAGACATTATTAACCCATAACTCCCTATAGGCAGACATTATTAACCCATAACTTCCTATAGGCAGACATTAACCCATAACTTCCTATAGGCAGACATTAACCCATAACTTCCTATAGGCAGACATTAACCCATAACTTCCTATAGGCAGACATTAACCCATAACTCCCTATAGGCAGACACATTAACCCCAAATAAATGGCTGTTTGTAAGGCAGTCTTTAACCTTCTTATAGATGTGTTGTAGTGGTAGTGCAGGTCTATATCTCAACCTAAAACCCTAACCGTTTTTGTTTGTTTGTTCTGTTTGTTTGTTTAGTTTGACCCAGTAAGTGGATGTTTTACTATCTGTTCCCAGTTCCATGTGTCCTTCAACCCTTCAGGCTGTTAATATTTCCTCAACATCAGACTGGTCTGTTGGGACACATGACCAGTAAAACATCTTGGAGTTATTTCACTTCAGCTACTTAGAGAAGGAAACCAAGGGCTCTTAAAACATATGTGCTTTTGCTCTACCAATAACAGGAGAACAACACCCCACAAGAGCAGATCCACACATGCCTAATCAGATACCATACACCACAGGGACATGGTGGCACCTTAATTGGGGAGAATGTGATTGTGGTAATGGCTGGAGCGGAATAGGAGGAATAGTACCAAATACATCAAACACGTGGTCTCCAAGTTTTTGATGCCATTCCATTTGCTCCGTTCCGGTCCCTCAAAAGCCTCCCCCTACCATACACCATAATGACAGCATCCAGTCCAAAGTTGTATTTTTACATGACAATAAGACATGCAGCCGTCTTGCATTGTTAGACTTTCTGAAAGTGTTTTATTTCACCGGGAAGATTGCCTCCTTCCTTTCGAGTCAACACGTCAGACCACTCTGGGATCCCAATAAGCTGCAAAGCCTCAGCGAAATGTCAAGATAATGAGAAATTCTAATAAACACAGCTGAAGAAAGTCAATATGCTGTTTGAGGAAGCGAAGTGGGAAAAGAAAGAAATCGCAACACATTAACACCCAGGTCATGGATTATGCCTATGGCTGGGAAAGCACTGGCTACAAATTCATTGGAAACTGGAAATCTAATTTCCAACGCATCTCATATGTGGAGAGGTTCTCTGCCTCTCAATCATTTGTTGTTGACCCCCCCCTCTCTTTCTCTCTCGTTCCTTTTATTTTTGTAATTGCCCTCCAGTCCTGTGTGTAGTGTATTAGGATGTCAACGGAAGTTCCGCAGTTTGTTCGTGTTCATTTCTACCCGACTCCGGGTTGCGGAGGCTGAAAGGGGAAGCAGGGAAGGAAATAAAGAGATTTAGATGTGGGGTGATTGAAGGGAAGAGGAGGGGTTTGGGGGCAGAGGTTCACTGTGTCTCTGTGTGTTTACAGTGTGTGTTTATCAGACCAGCCCTGACATTTCCCCTCCCAGAACACCTGTGAGTGAGACGCCATGTTTTTCAACTCCTTCCTGTTAAGTCTCTTTGCTCTTTACTCCCTGCTATCTTTAGGTCTTAGCTGAGAGTTCAACTCTGTTTTTCCTCCCTTTCATCTCTCTGCTGATAGAATGAAAGATTTCCAAAGGTAAAATACCTCAAATGAATCGAATGCCAGGAATATCAAACATTACTCAAAACTTGTCTCAGTGAGTGACAGCAGATTTATTAAGTCAAAACACATTACTGACTTTTCTATGCTGAATTGTTTCTCTATTATGTGTCTCTCCCCATTAGTCTCCCAGATAGACAGAGTCCCTCAGGACAGTGTCATTGTGTGAGACTCACCTCGATAAGGAACACAGACTGGTATGGATGTATTCACATCTTGTTATTATTCAGAATAAATCTGCATAGCAACTCAGCTCTCTCTACAAAACAAGTGAGGGGAAGGGGGAAAACAAAGTGTTTTATTACCTTGGGCTTGGGTATCACACACACACACACACACACACACACACACACACACACACACACACACACACACACACACACACACACACACACACACACACACAAACACACAAACACACACACACAATCTTCTCGCCCTTTCTCTCTAGACTGTAGCAAATTGATGCCAGTATAATTGGTGAAGTAGGGATTCGTTATACTGATTCTATTCCTGATGCTATTATTCACAATTAAAGAGGAGAGTCTTGAATATTTCAATAAGATTTAGAGAGTCTGCTATGTGCAATGTGCATACCAATGCCATCAGGGAGCAATCTGCCTCCCACGTTCTCTACTACCAGTCAATAAAGCCAGAGTACACCGAGACAGGAAGAACCACTAGACTTACATTCACTTTCTAAAAAACACATACAGTACCAGTCAAAAGTTTAGACACACCTACTCATTCTAGGGTTGTTGTTTTTGTGTTTTTTTTTTGTGGGGAGGGGGGGGAGGTTCTACATTGTAGAATAATAGTGAAGATATTGAAACAATTAAATAAAACATGTAGTAACTACGAGAAATTAGAAACCTATGAGAAATCTCAGAACTGTGTTGGGAAAGAATATTGAAAAAAATACATGTTTAGAGAAGTAAGAAGTCAAAATATCTGGATCACATATATACAATTCCCGGTGTATTCTAGATGGCCTACACAGCATTCACAAGCCCCCCTGGGAAGGAAGATAGACCTACTGCAGCAAAGAAAACACTTCCCCAGATATTGAACTGTTATTCACATTTGAATGAACCACAGGTGTCAGAGTCTCATAATTAGTTTCACCTGACCCCTGTTTTACCCTGGGTTTAATCAGCACAGGAAGCTGAGAGCAGCAGAAACACACACACACCTGCATCAGCACCAGGAACAGCCATCAGAACCCATGACCAAAGGCCTTCCGTCTGCGAGATTACAAAAGCAATATTCAATTCCGCTGAGAAAGAAAGACAAAAAAAAGACAAAAAAGATAGAGATAGAGAGTGAGAAAGCGAAAGATAGAGTGAGGGACAGACATAGCGAGAGAGAGAGAGAGAGAGAGAGAGAGAGAGAGAGAGAGAGAGAGAGCCTTAGGGGAAGGAATAAAGAGGGGATGTGTAATTCCTTTAGAAATATTAGAATACTCTATACCAAGAGACAGGGAATATGAGAAAGAAGGGAGAGAGAGACAGCAGTTTGAAACAGAAGGAAATCATGAAGATGTGTTTCTGTTGTCTGATTGGGCTGTTAAAGAAACCATGCAAGGAACCAAAATGAATATGTTTAGCTCATCTCAGATGAGGAGTATTCTTTCACTTCCTCTACTGACTGTAAAGTACCACTGCAAGGGAGTGTGTTAGAGAGTGCGATAATGAGAGAGCAACGGAGAGGGAGATAGTGTGTATGTGAGTGAGTGAATGGGAGAGAGAGTGTGAAATGAGCGATAGAGGACATGAATAAAACATTCCATCCAGATTGACGGTCTGAGAACGTGCAGCAGGCCAACAGTGAGTAAGCCAAATGGTTATTCACAGGCAGTGTCTCTCTCTCTCTCTCTCTGCCTCTCTCTCTCTCTCTCTCTCTCTGCCTCTCTCTCTCTCTCTCTCTCTCTGCCTCTCTCTCTCTCTCTCCCTCTCTCTCTCTCTCTGCCTCTCTCTCTCTGCCCCTCTCTTTCTCTTGCCTTCTCTCTCTCTCTCTGCCTCTCTCTCTCTCTCTCTCTCTCTCTCTGCCTCTCTCTCTCTCTCTCCCTCTCTCTCTCTCTGCCTCTCTCTCTCTGCCCCTCTCTTTCTCTTGCCTTCTCTCTCTCTCTCTGCCTCTCTCTCTCTCTCTCTCTCTCTCTCTCTCCTCTCTCTCTCTATCTCTGCCTCTCTCTCTCTCCCTCTCTCTCTCCCTCTCTCTCTCTATCTCTGCCTCTCTCTCTCTGCCCCTCTCTTTCTCTTGCCTTCTCTCTCTCTCTCTCTGCCTCACTCCTCTCTCTGCCTCTCTCTTTCTCTCACCTTCTTTCTCTCTGCCTCTCTCCTCTCTCTCTGCCTCTCTCACCTTTTCTCTCTCTCTGCCTCCTCTCTCTCTGCCTCTCTCGCCTTCTCTCTCTCTCTGCCTCTCTCTCTCTCTGCCTCTCTCCTCTCTCTCTGCCTCTCTCACCTTTTCTCTCTCTCTCTGCCTCTCTCTGCCTCTCTCCTATCTCTGCCTCTCTCGCCTTCTCTCTCTCTGCCTCACTCCTCTCGCTCTCTCTCTCTTGCCTTCTCTCTCTCTTTCTCTTGCCTTCTCTCTCTCTCTGCCTCTCTCTCTCTCTCTGCCTCTCTCTCTCTCTCTCTGCCTCTCTCTCTGCCTCTCTCTCTCTCTCTCTCTTGCCTTCTCTCTCTCTCTCTGCCTCACTCCTCTCTCTGCCTCTCTCTTTCTCTCACCTTCTCTCTGCCTCTCTCCTCTCTCTCTGCCTCTCTCACCTTCTCTCTCTCTCTGCCTCTCTCCTCTCTCTCTGCCTCTCTCGCCTTCTCTCTCTGACTCTCTCCTCTCCACATCTCTCCTCTCTCTCTGCCTCTCTTGCCTTCTCTCTCTCTCTGCCTCTCTCTCTCTCTCTCTCTGCCTCTCTCTCTCTGCCTCTCTCTCTCTCTCTGCCTCACTCCTCTCTCTGCCTCTCTCTTTCTCTCACCTTCTCTTTCTCTGCCTCTCTCCTCTCTCTCTGCCTCTCTCGCCTTCTCTCTCTCTCTCTGCCTCTCTCCTCTCTCTCTACCCCTCTCCTCTCTCTCTGCCTCTTGCCTTCTCTCTCTCTCTGCCTCTCTCTCTCTCTCTCTGCCTCTCTCTCTCTCTGCCTCTCTCTCTCTCTGCCTCTTGCCTTCTCTCTCTCTCTTCCTCTCTCTCTCTCTGCCTCTCTCTCTCTGCCTCTCTCTCTCTGCCTCTCTCTCTGCCTCTCTCTCTCTGCCTCCCTCTCTCTCTCTGCCTCTCTCTCTCTCTGCCTCTCTCTCTCTCTGCCTCTCTCTCTCTGCCTCTCTCTCTCTCTGCCTCTCTGCCTCTCTCTGCCTCTCTCTCTGCCTCTCTCTCTCTGCCTCTCTCTCTCTGCCTCTCTCTCTCTGCCTCTCTCTCTCTCTGCCTCTCTCTCTCTCTCTCTTTCTCTTGCCTTCTCTCTCTCTCTCTGCCTCACTCCTCTCTCTGCCTCTCTTTCTCTCACCTTCTCTCTCTCTGCCTCTCTCTCTCTCTGCCTCTCTCTCTCTGCCTCTCTCTCTCTGCCTCACTCCTCTCTCTGCCTCTCTCTTTCTCTCACCTTCTCTTTCTCTGCCTCTCTCCTCTCTCTCTGCCTCTCTCACCTTCTCTCTCTCTCTGCCTCTCTCCTCTCTCTCTACCCCTCTCCTCTCTCTCTGCCTCTTGCCTTCTCTCTCTCTCTGCCTCTCTCTCTCTCTGCCTCTCTCTCTCTGCCTCTCTCTCTCTCTGCCTCTCTCTCCCTCTGCCTCTCTCTCTCTGCCTCTCTCTCTCTCTCTCTGCCTCTCTCTCTCTGCCTCTTTCTCTCTCTCTCTGCCTCTCACCTTCTCTCTCTCTGCCTCTCTCTCTCTGCCTCTCTCTCTCTGCCTCTCTCTCTCTCTGCCTCTCTCTCTCTGCCTCTCTCTCTCTGCCTCTCTCTCTCTCTCTGCCTCTCTCTCTCTGCCTCTCTCTCTCTGCCTCTCTCTCTCTCTGCCTCTCTCTCTCTCTGCCTCTTTCTCTCTCTGCCTCTCTCTCTCTGCCTCTCTCTCTCTCTCTCTCTCTCTTTCTCTTGCCTTCTTTCTCTCTCTCTCTGCCTCACTCCTCTCTCTGCCTCTCTCTTTCTCTCACCTTCTCTCTCTCTGCCTCTCTCTGCCTCTCTCTGCCTCTCTCACCTCTCTCTGCCTCTCTCGCCTCTCTCTCTCTCTCTGCCTCTCTCCTCTCTCTCTACCTCTCTCCTCTCTCTCTGCCTCTCTTGCCTTCTCTCTCTCTCTGCCTCTTTCTCTCTCTCTCTCTGCCTCTCTCTCTCTGCCTCTCTCTCTCTCTCTTTCTCTTGCCTTCTTTCTCTCTCTCTCTGCCTCACTCCTCTCTCTGCCTCTCTCTTTCTCTCACCTTCTCTCTCTCTGCCTCTCTCTGCCTCTCTCTGCCTCTCTCACCTCTCTCTCTGCCTCTCTCGCCTTCTCTCTCTCTCTGCCTCTCTCCTCTCTCTCTACCTCTCTCCTCTCTCTCTGCCTCTCTTGCCTTCTCTCTCTCTCTCTGCCTCTTTCTCTCTCTCTCTGCCTCTCTCTCTCTGCCTCTCTCTCTCTGCCTCACTCCTCTCTCTGCCTCTCTCTTTCTCTCACCTTCTCTCTCTCTGCCTCTCTCCTCTCTCTCTACCTCTCTCCTCTCTCTCTGCCTCTTGCCTTCTCTCTCTCTCTGCCTCTCTCTCTCTCTCTGCCTCTCTCTCTCTCTCTGCCTCTCTCTCTCTCTGCCTCTCTCTCTCTCTGCCTCTCTCTCTCTCTGCCTCTTGCCCTCTCTCTCTCTCTGCCTCTCTCTCTCTCTCTCTGCCTCTCTCTATCTCTCTGCCTCTCGCTCTCTGCCTCTCGCTCTCTCTCTCTCTGCCTTTCTCTCTCTCTGCCTTTCTCTCTCTCTCTCTCTCTCTCTACCTCTCTCTCTCTCTGCCTCTCTCTCTTTCTCTCTCTGCCTCTCTCTCTTTCTCTCTGCCTCTCTCTCTCTCTCTCTCACTCAGTCTTAGATCAGTCTACTTTGCATTATAACACGTCCATGTAATTCCCTGTCAGATTTCCAAAGCACACTTAAACAGACAAGCACATTTGTATACCTAAATATTTACCAACTTTCCTCTCTCCCTGATCTGACCTTCACACTACTAGTGTCATCTCTCCTGTCAGTCAGTTAGCATGGGGAGTGAATGGTGGAAACGACAACTAAGCAAGGCTAACACGACGTAATGCTACAATGCTGTATGCTACAGTACAACACTATAATATGCTACATGTCATTACACATTGTTTGTCATTCATGTCTTGCTTCGTTATGCTACAGTACATGCTCTAACATTTAAAAACAAATCCATGCCGACACACTTTGCGATGGCAGCATCCCCCTTAATGAGAATTACTGGTGAAAAACCATAGGTATCGGGACAGAGACAAATGCAAGATTGTCTGTTTTACATTAGGTTGGTGAATGTCACCGATAATAGCAAACTAGACTTTCTCGTGCAGACTAAATTCTCTCTTTTTGTCTCTCTCTCCTTCACAGACTCTTCCCTCAGGAGGACAACGGGAGTCGTAAAGGCCTCGGCAGCAGGAGCAGCAGGGGGATTATGGATTTGAGATGTTCATGTTTAATCTGTTTCCTCCCTGGCTTTTTAATTGCAGGTGGTCCATGGAGAGCCCAGCGCACCAACGGGTCAGGGTTGCTCCAAAATGGCCGCAGGTGGCGAGGGACAGGGATCAGAGTGGATGTGAATGATAATAAAACTCCCAGCATCCCCAAGGAGCTTAGCCTGCCTCTATCTCTCCCCGCCTGTCTGTCTCTTCTTCCAACCTCCCATCCACTATCTTTTGCTGTCCGTCTTCCTCCCCTGGGCTCCCGCCTCAGCCTTACTGTCTTGTTCGTTCTCTCGCTTTCTCTCTTTCTTGCTTAGTCTCTCTCTCTCATCCCTCTCTGTGTATCACTCTCCTTTGCTGTTTTTCTTTTTCTCTGTCCATCATGGTTTCTATCTCCTCTTTTTCATGTGAAAATATATTAGTGTCAGGAGTCCCCTGCTGCTGCTCGCCTGCTGTAATACCCATCACCAGAACAGACCCACTGTCCACACTGTCAGCTGGCTGGCTGGCTGGCTGGCTGGGTGTGTGTGTGTGTGTGTGTGTGTGTGTGTGTGTGTGTGTGTGTGTGTGTGTGTGTGTGTGTGTGTGTGTGTGTGTGTGTGTGCGTGCCTGTCTTTATGACTGCGTGCCTGTCTTTCTGCCTGCCTGCCTGCCTGCCTGTCTTTCTGCCTGCCTGCCTGTGTTTCTGCCTGCCTGCTTATGTCTACCTCTCTGTCGATCTGTCTGCCTGACTGCCTGTCTGTTCATACACAAATATCATCCGTTTAGGGGTGAGCTGGGCTCAGTGTTTTGCTTTGAAGTGCTTTGAACGCCTACCTTTAGGGATGCAGCGGTTCAAATGGTTCTCTTCTCTTTCCCATCACTTCCTCTCACATGACACACACACACATACACATTTACTCACAAACATACACGCACATGCACACACATAGGCTAAATTAGAAGTGATGCAGACCAGGCCCCTGCCAAGTGTCAGTCAGTCTGGGAGAGCAGGAAGCAGGCAGCTCTGATTCTCAGCTTTGACATGCTGGATTAATGTAGACAGGTGGGGACCAGGGGTGTGCTACCCTCATTTAGCATATTCACTGCCTGCGTGTGTGCGTGTGTGCGTGTGTGCGTGTGTGCGTGTGTGTGTGTGTGTGTGTGTGTGTGTGTGTTTGCGTACAACAAGATCTCAAAGTTTTACCAATTTAACTTCAGATTCGGACCTTTCTCCATGTTTCTCCAAAAGTCAAATTCAACAGTTGAGAGTTTAGGTTTGGGAGAGTGTTAAAACAAAAACAACTAACAGTTCATTTGAGGAATTCATTCTGAATGGTTAAGTTAAAGGTTAAGGTTTGGGATAGAATTAGTACTGGGACTGAATACATGACCCTCGGAGCCGGAGCTTGCGGCTCGCGTCCACAACACCCTAGTAAAACCCAAGCCTACTTGATATTAATAGCGCTCACCGTTACCCCTAGTGGTGGATTTTGAAAGCATCTCCCAATGTCCGCTGGACATGGATGGATGTCCAATTTCAAAGTGAATCTGGAGCGACCTGTCTGGTGTGTGTGTGAGTTAGTTAGCCTGTGGAGTTCTCCAGCTAAGCTAAGGGGTTATTGATTTATAGCATAGGTGCAAACTGAACTGAAAAACGCTGTGCTTAAATCTACATCTCAATCCTGTCCCGGGTAACCCTCTAGGCTCCCTTTTATTTATTTATGCCAAAATCACACCAACTCTCTCACCCCCATCTTGAAAGAAATCGATAACCAGGTTTACTTCAATATACCTTCAGTGCTAAGGAACTGACAATACATGCACACACTTTAGAGAGAAGACTGTTTATTTGTCTCAGTGCGCTGTGAGATGGTTCCACAGATTACTCCTTGTTCACCGCTTAAACACTGAGCATCTGGTGAGGTACCGTGGTCAAGAACACAACAACACACACACACCGAAACACACCGACACACACCGACACACACCGACACACCCACACATCCTATGTAGATCCTCCATATGCTCCGGAGGAGCTACAGCAAACCAGGCGTAAAGAGCCTTTCCTGTTGCGGACTCTTATTGTGTTTGGAGAGTAGCCTAGAAGTCAATGCTTAGAGTCCCGCTCTCTCACACACTCTTTCTCTCTTCCTTCCTCTGACTCACACACACATAAATACACACACACACTCATACACACATATGAACACACTCACACACACCTCTTTCGCTCTCTTCACTGTAGACAGGAGCACCTCAGGGCGATCAATAAGGTAGAGGAGCCCTGAGGAACCACACTGAGTAGGACAGTAAACTCTATCTGACCCATCAAACACTGTCTGTCTGTCCCACACACACCACCCTTTAACCTCTCACTGTGCTCCTACACAGCCCATTGGCCAAGTCCACCTTCTCATTCTGGTTCCGAGCTTCTGATTGGCTGCCTCCACACCAAAAATGGGCCAGCACATTTGATTGGCCCACTCATATCTTAAATATAATTGAGATTTAGATATGAATATTTTAATATGATTTGGAAACAAATTATATGAGAAAAAAATCTGTTTGTTGACACCATAACTACTGGAAACATCTTTAGAGATACTTAACACAGACAGAGAAATTACAGTTAATTTTGCTGTTTTGTGTAGCTTGTCTCCAGTGGGACATATTTGCTAAATATGCTAAATAAGTTGCTTCTAGCTACTGCGGAGCTTCATTCATCACATGTGAGTTGATATCACTAAGACATTACATTTTCGTTGAACAGAATAACTCATTTAGAGGTCAAGGCGTCGGGATATGGGAGTAATCCTGGATGTGTGTGTGAGTGAGTAGCAGACCCCTGTCTGTTGGTTATTGAGTGACAGAAGATGGACAGAGGTGATGTGGACTCTAGCGGAAAAGCTGCCAGTGAGAGGGTAGAGGGTAGAGAGAGTGTGTGACTCCAGGGAATCAACTGATGGAAGTATCATCCAACACCCAAACAGAAGAACTCATCACAACATATTCAAACCATGACACAAGACATGGGTCCAGGGCTACAGTACCTCAAGTCTAAGGAAGGTAACATCACTGCGCGATGCTAACCTAGCCATCCACCACAAAGAAAAATAGTAGTATTATAGATCTCGATCTTTCACGTCACTCACATCTAAGATCTCTTATTCAGTCTAATAATCCCAGTCAGTCATTTGTCTTGCTTAGGCTGATTGCTTTACAACGTAAAGACACAACTCGTATCTTACATCACCTGCAGTAAGAATCAACCACTCAGGGTTAAACGCTGCTGAACAGAATTGAAGGGAAAGTCTTTGTTTTTGATAGCCCAGTTTGTGTGGTTAGATATGACTGCACTCCTGATGGGATGTTGATCTTTTCTGAATACCTAATGTTCTATTTCACTCACAGCAGCGTTATGCATCCATCCACAATATGATACAGACCTCTGGTGGGTTTGTTAAGGGGTTCTGCATGGTGCTGCAGTGACCCCAAGTGGCCAAGAGGAGAATTGACACTGCTCAGTCAAGCTGAAACAATAGGGCTCGTGAGGAGATGAAGCTCTCTGAGACTCATTCAAACACAATTTGTAACACACTACACACATATCCACACACACCTAGTCATGACAGGTACTCGGGCTAGGGCGTTGACTGGTAACACTTGTGTGTGCAAGTGAGCTGAGTAGCATACCAGTCCCTGTGTGTGAGCATGTCTTCGAAGACAGAAAGTAAAGGACATGATTAATTCTCTCCGCAATGTGTCTGTGAGGGAGAGGAAGCAAGGGAAGTAGAAGTGGAAGAGAGGAGAAGGAGGAGAGGAAGAGATAAGGAGGAGAGGAAGATCAGAGAGGAAGGAGAGGAAGAGAAGGGAAGGCAAATCTCCCTGACAGTCTGATTTAGTGCACAGATGTTTGTGCCAGGCAGGGTCGGCGTGCCGTGAAATGTAATCATCCCACCCCCCGGACACACAACATGGCATAACGCGCCTACACACATACACACATTCACGCACAGGCTAACACACCGACAGACACACACAACATGGCATAGCGCGCCTACACACATACACACATTCACGCACAGGCTAACACACCGACAGACACACACCTGCCACCACGCAGCAAGGCGAGAGTCAGCATCTTTTAGCGCCAAGCTAATAAATACCCCCATCCCTCTGAGGTGTTTAAATCAGCATCCGTTCACAGCGCTGCAAGTGTGTGTGTTTCTCAGGGGGAGCAGGGTTCCCGACAGCTGGGTTGAAGGCCTGTTCATCTCCACTGGGCTGAGGCGGCTACTCTCTCTCTCTCCTTATCTCTCGCTCTCTCCCTGTCTGACTCTAGTGTGGATCAAAGTCTCCTGCCAGACCAGAACACACACACACACACAGTCTCTGCCTTTCTGCCTCTACTGGCACTGAAGTCTGTCTCGCTGGATCATGCACCTACAATGTGCTGCATGTTCCCCTTGACACATGTCCTGGGGTACTAACAGCTGGCGAGGAGAAGAGGAGGAGAGACAATTGTTGAATGAAAGATAGAGTGGGAAGGAAACAGAAGTAAGTGAGAGGTTGAGGTAATCATCAGAAATTCCTTTCATTCTACAGTTGTAGGGACTCACCAATCAGAAATTGGAAAAGTCTTCCATATCTTTGTCATAATGCATCTCTTGAAATAATGACATGTTAACAATATTTTATCTGTCAGGAAAAAATTTTTATCTTTGTTTCTCTCTGTACTATTTCACCCAAAACAACAGTGTATGTCTGATAGATGTGTTCGGTTTGATGTGTTGATACCATATCGGCTCAGGTTTTGTTCATGCTGACACTGGCTTCACAGTTCAAAGCTCTTTGACTGAGTGATAATTCAGAGCATGGAGAGAGAAACCGAGAGACCGAGAGACCGAGAGACCGAGACAGAGAAGGTAACGGAAGTGGGGATGATGAAATTACAATATATTTCATGACCCTCTCTCTCTCTTTATTCGATTCCTGTCCAGAAGCCTCGTCTCAATCGATTGAACAAGTAATCTCTGAGAGCTGGCATTCCGATGCACAGCTTAATAAGAGTGATGTTACAGATGCCAAGTTTTGTGTGTGAGAGCACATAAGTCTGTGATCCATCCAACTGTTTATACATCATAATGTCAATGAGAGAAACGCACAGTGTGTTTGTCACTTTATCTCTGAAGAGACAAACAGGCCTTATCTTATGTTAATATAACCCTCTATTGATTCCGCTTGCCTTAGCATAGATCCATGAGGACTAGATCAGTCATGTCTGGTGAGCCTCTAATTGCGCATGTATACAGTGTCTATATTGTCAATGTCAAGGGGGAATGGGTTCATATTTTAGCTTCCAGGCATACTTATAAAGACTACATGCAAAGATGAGTCTTTGTTTGGTCATGAATAAATATTTTTTCGACTAAAGAATACATGTAACAGTATGGATACCAAATGACCAGCAAAACCAATGTTGTCTTGTCTTTATCAATGAAAGCAACCTTGCCACATATGTGTGTATCGGGACTAAACACAGGCAGTAGGACACTGAGATGCAGACGTTGTCACACACAGGTAGTGACACTCCGTCTGCGTCTTGACTCTGTGTACCTGACAGACTTGTTAGTTTCACAGTCAGGAAGAACCCTCCATTATGTTTCTCTATATATCACTGTCAAAGACCAGACTGCCAGTTTACCATACCTACTGTATGCATGTCTGTACTCATGAATACAGAACTATTAACACGGTATATGCATGCATACATATGTATCTGAATTATTATCCGCGCTCTGTCAGGTCACTGGTTTTATTGGGCCAGGGGCAGACAACACTGGCTGGCTGAGGAGTTTGCTAGTGTAATTGTTTTTCCCTCTCGTCTTTTTGCATGTTCATTAGGGCTCTGGGGCATTCATGTACGACTATGCAGCCTCGGCTCGGCTCTGAATCAGTGGCTCAGTGTGTAAAGAAAACTGGAGCCTGCGGACTACTGCAGGCACTGGGCTGGTTTAAGACCCCCGACTCTTATGAAGGTGTTATAAAGACGACACAGGTGTGCTCACACACGCGGGCACACGCGTGCATACGTAAAACTCAAAAACACACAAACGTAAAACTCAAAAACACACGAACGTAACACTCCAAAACACACGAACGTAACACTCCAAAACACACACACAAATTAGCACTTGAGACCAATCAGAAGGTTGTACATGATCTGAGACTGTCCTGATACAGAGGAGTATCAATTATGTTGAGAAACGTCTAATGAAATCAGTGCCTCTATGGCTGACAGAATGTCAAGGGCTGTTGAAATTACCAATTGAGGGTAATTGTTATGCCAATCCAAAAATATGTCTCTGATGAGAGTGAGAGATGGACAGGGGGCAGAGAGGGAGACGGAAAGTGGTAGGAGAGAGAGATGGGAGGTGAGAGAAGGAGAAAGAGGGAGAGAGAACGAGACAGGGAGGGAGTGAGAGAGAGACAGGGAGGGAGAGAGATAGGGAGGGAGAGAGAGAGCGATAGAGACAGGAGGGAGAGAGAGCGATAGAGACAGGAGGAAGAGAGAGCGATAGAGACAGGAGGAAGAGAGAGCGATAGAGACAGGAGGAAGAGAGAGCGATAGAGACAGGAGGAAGAGATAGCGATAGAGACAGGAGGAAGAGAGAGCGATAGAGACAGGAGGTAGAGAGAGTGATAGAGACAGGAGGAAGAGAGAGCGATAGAGACAGGAGGAAGAGAGAGAGAGAGAGCGATAGAGACAGGAGGGAGAGAGAGCGATAGAGACAGGAGGGAGAGAGAGAGAGATAGAGAGAGAGCAATAGAGACAGGAGGAAGAGAGAGCGATAGAGACAGGAGGAAGAGAGAGCGATAGAGACAGGAGGAAGAGAGAGCGAAAGAGACAGGAGGAAGAGAGAGCGATAGAGACAGGAGGAAGAGAGCAATAGAGACAGGAGGATGAGAGAGCGATAGAGACAGGAGGAAGAGAGAGCGATAGAGACAGGAGGGAGAGAGAGCGATAGAGAAGGGAGGGTGAGAGAGCGATAGAGACAGGAGGGTGAGAGAGCGATAGAGACAGGTGGAAGAGAGAGCGATAGAGACAGGAGGAAGAGAGAGCAATAGAGACAGGAGGAAGAGAGAGTGATATAGACAGGAGGAAGAGAGAGTGATAGAGACAGGAGGGAGAGAGAGCGATAGAGACAGGAGGAAGAGAGAGCGATAGAGACAGGAGGGAGAGAGATCGATAGAGACAGGAGGAAGAGAGAGCGATAGAGACAGGAGGAAGAGACAGCGATAGAGACAGGAGGGAGAGAGAGTGATAGAGACAGGAGGGTGAGAGAGCGATAGAGACAGGAGGGTGAGAGAGCGATAGAGACAGGAGGGTGAGAGAGCGATAGAGACAGGAGGAAGAGAGAGCGATAGAGACAGGAAGAAGAGAGAGTGATAGAGACAGGAGGGAAATAGAGCGATAGAGACAGGAGGGAGAGAGATCGATAGAGACAGGAGGAAGAGAGAGCGATAGAGACAGGAGGAAGAGAGAGAGATAGAGACAGGAGGGTGAGAGAGCGATAGAGACAGGTGGAAGAGAGAGCGATAGAGACAGGTGGAAGAGAGAGCGATAGAGACAGGAGGAAGAGAGAGCGATAGAGACAGGAGGAAGAGAGAGCGATAGAGACAGGAGGAAGACAGAGAGACAGGGAGAGAGAGAGAGGTCACGATCAGATGAGCTCCTGCATTTTTCAGCATTTTCTTTAAAAAAGATAGATTTGGAGTTAGATAAACTTGGATTTTTTGTCAGGAACACATACTGGATTCTACCCTCTACAACATAACCCCCACTTCAAATCAAAACTTAAAACCTACAACCTGATTTTGGACGGAATTACGGAATCACCTGGAAGGTTCACAACTACCAAGATTTATTTCTCTATACAGCAAATTCTCTGGAAAACAACAGAAACCTGAAAACCCCATCCAACCTGGAACTGAGTGAGTAATGCTTAGTCCGAAACTATATTTTAAAAGCCAAAAGCCAAGAAGAAAAATACACAACATTACTTTATAAGGACTGAATTCTAACATAATTCTGCCAAGCTTGATACAGCTTCAACTAGCACTGACGTGTCAAGTGAGAGGTGTCAAAGCCCATTAGCCCAACAATGGCAGGAGAGTCACACAGTCTACCCCAACCAAATGGAGAGGCCTTAGAGGCTCCCTCCCACTGTTCAGAGGTAATTAAAATACAGTACCCTTTGCATGTAAAGAATGATAAGTCAAGAAAAGATTACAAAATGAAGCTCCTTATGGAAAATCAAGAGACACTTTTTGCTGACTATTACAAAAATGGGAACATCAGCAACCTTATCTTCCACACAAACCATCCCCTGGCATGGCACAGTGCTATATTAGCACACTACCCCTTTGTTAAGAGAGCGGGGGTTAACGAGGGCTGGACACTCAGAATACTTGATAACGAGGACTCTGAGTCAAGTAATATTAATATCTATAAGTCAGGAACAGTGATGGTACAGAGTAACCCCAAACTGTTTCAGCTGGACTTTCACCTAATCAAAGAATTAGCCCAGCAGGAGAAGCTCTCCCTTGATAAAGATACCCCCACACCGAGCGGGTCAGACCAGACCTCTTCACTATGTAACCCCACAGACGAGCAACCCCCAGCGGAGAGTCAACCTCCCAGCACAGATTACCACTCCCTCATTGAAATGAAGGACAAATTCACCCAGCTGGAGATAAGGCAGGTGGAGCTGGAACAGCAGGTGATTACACTTCAGTCAGCACAGACCCAGACAACAGCCCAGCACAACAACAGCCCCTTAACCAGACCAGGAGAGCTGGAGGTGGACAGAGACATATCTGCACTTTGGACAGTGGTGAGACAAATACAACAGGAGAAAGAGGAGCAGACAGAGCCCTAGAGGAGAGTATCAGACTGCTGGTGGAGGAGAGGTTGAGGGGGATGGAGGAGAGGGTGAGGGGGATGGAGGAGAGGTTGAGGGGGACGGCGTGTGACAGAGAACAACCCACTAGAGAGGTGGCCACCCCCACAGAGAAGCAAGCAGAACAGCCCACCTCAGCACCCAACAAAAGTCTCGACACCACAGCAGAACAGACAAATGAAGAACCCCAAGGCCGCCGGCTCTCACCCCTCTCTGAGCACCCCCCCTGTCAGCCACCCTGATAGCCCTTCTGATAACCCCCCCACACCCACTGAGGACAAACACAAGACACATATTGTACTACTTATGGACTCAAATGGGAAATATATAGAAGAAAAAAAAAACTTTTTCCCAAACACAGTGTGTCTAAACTCTGGTGTCCAAACACACAGAGCACCCTAGACCTTCTGTCTGAGGCCAAACTAGGCTCACCCAGCCACATAATAATACACACAGGCACAAACGACCTGAGGGCACAACAGGAAAGAGTGGCCACAGCACTGAAGGGAGTGATTGAAAAGGCCTCTTCTACTTTCCCTAACGCACAAGTGGTTATCTCCACCCTGCTACCACGAAAAGACTTCCACCCTGCCACAATACAGCGGGTAAACGCAAGTATTTCCCGTGACTGTGCCTCAAAACCAAACGTTTTCCTGGCCCACCACTCCACCCTGGACTTGAACAGTCTCTATGACCAGGTCCACCTCTACAAGGCAGCAGTGCCCATCTTTGCCCGAACTCTAAAGGACATCGCTCTCAAACGTATCCCCAACACTTCACACAGGAGCAACAGATCAATAGACACCCCACCCAGACCAGCGAGACACCCTCCCAGACCTGCAGGACCCCCCCGGACCTACACATAGAGGACCCACGCCAAGAGGAATTACATCCAGACCACCGCACACCCAGACACATCCACACCCCTACCCCAACCAATCAACACCCCCACGTCAACCATGCCCACACCCCATTTAGGCCCCCTCAGATCAGACCTATGCCACTCCTGCCCACCCCATGCACCCCACCCCCGCAAAGAGGGCCTCAACATGGAAGCCACACATACGCCCAGGTAGTGAGCGGGCAAACAGTCCCAACCCCCACTCTCACACTCGCCCAAGCCAATGGCATGTACCAGATGCTCAGCAGGCTCTGCTCACACTTACTGGCCTGAGGCCAAACCACGACCAACAACATTGGACACTTTATGGAACAAAAAGCCTTTACTATTTCATCCTGGAATATCCAAGGCCTGAGGTCATCTGCCTTTGGCCTGAAGAGCAGAAACCCAGACTTCACCAAAGAAATCGGTAATACAGACATTGTCATCCTGCAAGAAACCTGGTATAGAGGAGACAGACCCACTGGATGCCCTCTAGGTTACAGAGAGCTGATGGTCCCATCCACAAAACTACCAGGTGTGAAACAGGGAAGGGACTCGGGGGGTATGCTAATTTGGTATAGAGCAGACCTAACTCACTCCATTAAATTAATCAAAACAGGAACATTCTACATTTGGCTAGAAATTCAAAAGGAAATTATCCTAACAGAGAAAAATGTCCTCCTGTGTGCTACCTATATCCCCCCACTAGAATCCCCATATTTTAATGAAGACAGCTTCTCCATCCTGGAGGGGGAAATCAATCATTTCCAGGCCCAGGGACATGTACTAGTCTGTGGCGACCTAAATGCCAGAACCGGACAAGAACCTGACACCCTCAGCACACAGGGGGACAAACACCTGCCTGGAGGTGACAGCATTCCCTCCCCGTATGCCCCCTAGGCACAACTATGACAACATAACCAACAAAAACGGGTCACAACTCCTGCAGCTCTGTCGCACGCTGGGTATGTACATAGTCAATGGTAGGCTTCGAGGGGACTCCTATGGTAGGTACACCTATAGCTCATCTCTTGGCAGTAGTACTGTAGACTACTTTATCACTGACCTCAACCCAGAGTCTCTCAGAGCGTTCACAGTCAGCCCACTGACACCCCTATCAGACCACAGCAAAATCACAGTCTACCTAAACAGAGCAATACTCAACCATGAGGCATCAAAGCCAAAGGAACTGAGTAACATTAAGAAATGCTATAGATGGAAGGAATGCAGTTTGGAAACCTACCAAAAAACAATTAGGCAACAACAAATTCAATCCCTTTTAGACAATTTCCTGGGTAAAACGTTCCACTGTAATAGTGAAGGTGTAAACTTGGCAGTAGAAAATCTTAACAGTATATTTGACCTCTCAGCTTCCCTATCAAATCTAAAAATCTCAAATAGAAAACCGAAGAAAATGAACAACAATGACAAATGGTTTGATGAAGAATGCAAAAATCTAAGAAAGAAATTGAGAAACCTGTCCAACCAAAAACATAGAGACCCGGAAAACCTGAGTCTACGCCTTCACTATGGTGAATCACTAAAACAATACAGAAATACACTACGAAAAAAGAAGGAACAGCATGTCAGAAATCAGCTCAATGTAATTGAAGGAGGAAGAGAGAGTGACAGGAGGAAGAGAGAGTGACAGGAGGAAGAGAGAGCGATAGAGACAGGAGGAAGAGAGAGCGATAGAGACAGGAGGAAGAGAGAGCGATAGAGACAGGAGGGTGAGAGAGCGATAGAGACAGGAGGAAGAGAGAGCGATAGAGACAGGAGGAAGAGAGAGCAATAGAGACAGGAGGGTGAGAGAGCGATAGAGACAAGAGGAAGAGAGAGCGATAGAGACAGGAGGAAGAGAGAGCGATAGAGACAGGAGGGATAGAGAGTGATAGAGACAGTAGGAAGAGAGAGCAATAGAGACAGGAGGAAGAGAGAGAGAGAGAGAGAGAGAGAGAGAGAGAGAGAGAGAGAGAGAGAGAGAGAGAGAGAGCAAGACAAGGAGGGAGAGAGATAGAGAGTTGCTAAACACAGATGGTGTGAGGCATTACAGATAGTATTGTGGGGAGCTCTGCCTAACCATACACAATAC
This sequence comes from Oncorhynchus masou masou, assembly GCF_036934945.1. Lineage (NCBI taxonomy): Eukaryota > Metazoa > Chordata > Actinopteri > Salmoniformes > Salmonidae > Oncorhynchus > Oncorhynchus masou. Next base: position 60,865,318 of record NC_088243.1, on the reverse strand, counting down.
AGGTTGTTTAGATCCAGTGGGAGCTCACACCATTTCATCCAGGGAAGAGGCTGAGTCTGCAATACGTTCTGATATTAATTGGGGACAAATGTCTCTTTGGTTAAAAACAAGTACCACATTTTAAAAGTAATTAACAAATAAAAATAACAAAGTGAAATCCATGAAAATACAAAATACAAAAAGTGAAGTCCTTGGCTTGTTGACGCTCCCACAGTGGTATGGGCTCCCACAGTGGTATGGGCTCCCACAGTGGTATGGGCTCCCACAGTGGTATGGGCTCCCACAGTGGTATGGGCTCCCACAGTAGTATGGGCTCCCACAGTGGTATGGGCTCCCACAGTGGTATGGGCTCCCACAGTTGTATGGGCTCCCACAGTAGTATGGGCTCCCACAGTAGTATGGGCTCCCACAGTAGTATGGGCTCCCACAGTAGTATGGGCCATGGCGATCATTCAGAGATCTAGGGGAGTCGCGTCAAGGCCACCCACAACAACAGCATAAGAACTGCATCTGTATCCTGACTAACTCAGTCTATGTTAAATCTTCAAGAACAAAAGCAACATGCCCAAGGACTAAACCAAAACCAAATCATGAGGGTGCCACAAAGGAAATAAACAATCCAAATAATAACTATTAAACAAAACTCACATTCGCTCCAGTGCTCACTAGCTCCCCTAGGCAACACATTAGCTCCAGTGCTCACTCGCTCCGCTAGGCAACACACTCGCTCCGCTAGGCAACACACTCGCTCCCCACACACCCGTAATTATACCACCCAGGGCCATGCACAGACCTTTAAGGAGGCAGGTGCTCAAAATGATCTGCCTGACCACTGGTTTGCAGTACACACCGAAAACATGAGATCCACAAAAATAATCATATATTGCATAGTCTATATTGACTAAATTATGGTGGCTTAATTTTTTCCCATTTTTTTATTTATTTCACATTTATTTAACCAGGTAGGTCAGTTGAGAACAAGTTCAGTTGAGACCTGGCCAATATAAAGCAAAGCAGTTCGACACATACAACAACACAGAGTTACACATGGAATAAACAAACGTACAGTCAATAACACAATAGAAAAAATCTATATACAGTGTGTGCAAATGAAGTAAGATTAAGGAGGTAAGGCAATAAATAGGCCGTAGTGGTGAAGTAATTAAACAATTAAACACTGGAGTGATAGAAGATGCAAAAGATGAATGTGCAAGTAGAGATACTGGGGTGCAAAGGAGCAGAAAAATAAATAACAATATGGGGATGAGGTATGGATGGGCTATTTACAGATGGGCTATGTACAGCTGCAATGATCTGTGAGCTGGAATGACAGCTGATGCTTAAAGTTAGTGAGAGAGATATGAGTCTCCAGCTTCAGTGAATTTTGCAATTCGTTCCAGTCATTGGCAGCAGAGAACTGGAAGGAAAGGCGGCCAAAGGGGGAATAGGCTTTGGGGGTGACCAGTGAAATATACCTGCTGGAGCGTGTGCTACGGGTGGGTGCTGCTATGGTGACCAGTGAGCTGAGATAAGGCGGGGCTTTACCTAGCAAATACTTATAGATTACCTGAAGCCAGTGGGTTTGGTGACGAATATGAAGTGAGGGCAAGCCAACGAGAGTATACAAGTTGCAGTGGTGGGTAATATATGGGGCTTTGGTGACAAAACGGATGGCACTGTGATAGACTGCATCCAATTTGCTGAGTAGAGTGTTGGAGGCTATTTTGTAAATGACATCGCCGAAGTCAAAGATCGGTAGGAAAGTCAGTTTTACGAGGGTATGTTTGGCAACATGACTGAAGGATGCTTTGTTGCGAAATAGGAAGCCGATTCTAGATTAAATTTTGGATTGAAGATGCTTAATGTTAGTCTGGAAGGAGAGTTTACAGTCTAACCAGACCTAGGTATTTGTAATTGACTAAATATTTTAAGTCAGACCCGTCCAGAGTAGTGATGCTGGACAGGCGGCCAGGTGCGGGCAGCGATCTGTTGAAGAGCATGCATTTAGTTTTACTTACATTTAAGAGCAGTTGGAGGCCACGGAAGGAGAGCTGTACGGCATTGAAGCTCTTCTGGAAGTTAGTTAACACAGTGTGCAAGGAAGGGACAGAAGTATACAGAATGCTGTCGCCGCCATCGATAAAAGACAATACTGTGCAGCCATATTTATCGACCTGGCCAAGGCTTTCGACTCTCTCAATCACCACATTCTTATCGGCAGACTCAACAGCCATGGTTTCTCAAATGACTGCCTCACCTGGTTCACCAACTACTTCTCAGACAGAGTTCAGTGTGTCAAATTGGAGGGCCTATTGTCCGGACCTCTGGCAGTCTCTATGGGGATGCCACAGGGTTCAATTCTCGGGCCGACTCTTTTCTCTGTATATATCAATGATGTCGCTCTTGCTGCGGGCGATTCTCTGATCCACCACGATGCAGACAACACCATTCTGTATACTTCTGGCCCTTCCTTGGACACTGTGCTCACTGACCTCCAAACGAGCTTCAATGCCATACAACACTCCTTCCGTGGCCTCCAACTGCTCTTAAACGCTAGTAAAACCAAATGCATGCTTTTCAACCATTCGCTGCCTGCACCCGCCCGGCCAACTAGCATCACCACCCGACCTAGAATACAGGTATGTGGACTACTCTAAATACCTAGGTGTCTGGCTAGACTGTAAACTCTCCTTCCAGACTCATATTAAACATCTCCAATCCAAAATCAAATCTAGAATTGATTTTCTATTTCTCAACAAAGCCTCCTTCACTCACGCTGCCAAACTTCCCCTAGTAAAACTGACTATCCTACCGATCCTCGACTTCAGCAATGTCATCTACAAAATAGCTTCCAACGCTCTACTCAGCAAACTGGATGCAGTTTATCACAGTGCCATCCGTTTTGTTACAAATCACCTTATACCACCCACCACTGCGACCTGTATGCTCTAGTCGGCTGACCCTCGCTACATATTCGTTGCCAGACCCACTGGCTCCAGGTCATCTATAAGTCTACGCTCGGTAAAGCTCCGCCTTATCTCAGTTCACTGGTCACGATAACAACACCCACCCGTAGCACACGTTCCAGCAGGTATATCTCACTGATCATCCCCAAAGACAACACCTCATTTGGCCGCCTTTCCTTCCAGTTCTCTGCTGCCAGTGACTGGAACGAATTGCAAGAATCTCTGAAGTTGGATACTTTTATTTCCCTCGCCAACTTTAAACATCAACTATCTGAGCAGCTAACCGATCACTGCAGCTGTACATAGTCCATCTGTAAATAGCCCACCCATTCTACCTACCTCATCCCCATACTGTTTTTATTTTATTTACTTTTCTGCTCTTTTGCACACCAGTATCTCTACTTGCACATCATCTGCTCATTTATCACTCCAGTGTTAATCTTCTAAATTGTAATTATTCGATCCTATGGCCTATTTATTGCCTACCTCCTCATACCTTTTGCACACAATGTATATAGACTTTCTTTTCTCTACTGTGTCATTGACTTGTTTGTGTTATTGGCTTGTTTATTGTTTACTCCATGTGTAACTCTGTGTTGTTGTCTGTGTCACACGGCTTTGCCTTATCTTGGCCAGGTCGCAGCTGCAAATGAGAACTTGTTCTCAACTAGCCTACCTGGTTAAATAAAGGTGAAATTTAAAAAAATTTAAAATAATATTCATAATCTTCTAATTCATGATATATGGCTGGCTAGCCTGCTTGTGGCTTGTGTGTATATTTTTGAATATGGTAGTTCGCTAGAGTATAGACTACCTGTGTTTAGTTTGTAATTTGAAAGTCGGAACAAATGCTGGAACAAAAAGTTAGCACGAGAAGGGGGTGACCTGGGGAGCTCTAATGTACCAGAACGCTTTATGATATTATCTTCTTTGGGGTCGGTGTCCCATCCACGGGATGGCTAATGCGATTAGCATGAGGTTGTAAGTAACAAGAACATTTCCCAGGACATAGACTTATCTAATATTGGCATTCATTCTTGTTAATCTAACTGCACTGTCCAATTTACAGTAGCTATTACAGTGACGTAATACCCTGTTATTGTTTGAGGAGAAGCCCCTCTCATAGGACCACTTTAAGCCCTTGGCGGGACACTTTTGGATCTCTGGCGTTCAGCCTCCACTCAGAGGACAGCTATAAGCCCTAGGCAAGCCATCCTAGCCATGAGTTCATTTGAAAGACAATAGCAAGGAATTTCTCAAATCTAAGATTCGGCCTGCCACCTTACAGCTAACCACAGCCAGCCAGAGGCTGCAAGCTGTTTCAGTTGTTTCTATAAATACCTTACATTTGTTGTGATTTTAATTTGATTCAATTTATTTGTCAATTTAAAAACACAATGAAACCCCACGTGGACATAATGCATTTACAATCATTGAGGATGACCGGAAAAGTGATACACCTAATAACTTACAGTTTAAGAAAATATATGATATATTGATTATGCCCAAAAGTAGCCTACATTTTTGCCTTTGATTTAGTATACTATATATTTGAGGCAACACAAATACTTTCTAGCAAGAAATGCCACTCTCGAAACCGTCTCACCCACCTGAGGAAAGGTGTTGATCGCTAAGTACATTAGGTGCAGCACCTCTTAAACACCACAGAAGAAGCTAAAAAGCCTCAACATGAATTTAACTCGATGGAGGATGGTAACCAAGTTTTCAAACCTGTCTTTGATACAGACAGTAACCAGTAGCTTTTTGGAAAATACTATTCCGCAGACAGTTGGAACTAAAGCACAGTATAATTGTTTGTATTTATCAACGAAAAACCAAACAAAATGGCACCCATTCAGTCGATATAGATAGATGGAGCACCTGGATTAGCTAGCCTGGATTTTGAATCATGCATGGAAATACAAGAGTGCCAGTGCCATTTGTGGGAGACAATAGACCTCATTAGCTAACAAAATCACCACATTCCGTACAAATGTGCACAACCGCAACATTCAAATGAGGCTACAAAGAAAACTAATGGGACTGTAGCGACTGTGTTGACTTCCAAATCGGGGGTGTGAACTAGGTTTCTATTCAAGCGTTGATCGACATGGTAATGGCTCTATAGTATTGGGGAGAAGTTGAAAAAACTGACCCTCCGTTACATCGGGACATGTCATGTCGTAATGTACAGCACGCATAAAGCAACTAATTCTGTCTTACAATCTCTCTCCACCAGGTGTAGCACTACTCTCATCCTTTAAAAACAAGAAATGGACATTGACAGTGGTAAGGGGGGATACCTAGTCATTTTTTGCGTCATCATTGCATGCGATCATCATTCTCAAAGCCGCTGTTTATTTCTAAGATCACTTTAGCACCGCCCTACAAACTTGATTCAAATTTCTCTCTCCACCAGGTGTAGCACTACTCTCATCCTTTAAAAACAAGAAATGGACATTGACAGGGGTAAGGGGGGATACCTAGTCATTTTTTGCGTCATCATTGCATGCGATCATCATTCTCAAAGCCGCTGTTTATTTCTAAGATCACTTTAGCACCGCCCTACAAACTTGATTCAAATTCGACACAAACCTTCAAATAGGTATGTAATGACACATTATATAAACTCTTTATAGTGTTTTATTTACATTTTAGAGGTGATAAGGTGATAAGTTGGAGAGATTTTTAAAAAGACCCGACGGGGCTCATTGCCTGCTTGAATTATGCAGAAACGGGCAGCGTTTAGGTCGTGTAATTGATTATGTTGGAAAGGGGAGAAATTGTGCTTTACAATGGTATTGACATTACAGTTGATCTGGAGCTATTACGTTCTGGGGGCGCTAAAATAAGGGCAATTGTACGGACCAAGGCGATGTATGAGTTTACGTTAGCTAGACATTTTTAGGGGGGGTTTCACCAAACACAAACACATTAGAAATTTTTTCTCATTTTTAGTTCTCATCTTTTCATGCACCAGATTACTGCTTTCCTTCATTTGTGAGTAGTTTTACTTGTGTAGCATTAACGTCAACAAGGTAAATAACTTTTGTTAATGTTACTTGGCTAGCTTGCTAACATTACGTCTGGCTAGCTTGCTAATGTAAGATGGCTGGCTAGCTTGCTAACGTTAGCTAACTAGCTAGAAACAATAACTTGGCCATTGCTAGTTAGCTAAATGATGGCAAATGCTGTTAACTTGGCTAGTTTTCTATCTGATTGTGTCCTTGCCAAATTATTTAGCTAGCTAACTTGCTACATTAGATGGTTTGCTAGCAAACAACATTGACTACTGTTATATGTAGCTATGTAGCTAGCTACATTCAGAGGAGAAAAGAGCCCCTTTATTCATGTATATTCACCACAGCACCATGTGGATGTGATAGCCATGGAAGCATGTAACATAACATTTACGTAGCCCAGATGATACTGTCTATCATTCTTGCACAGTATTTACTTAAGTTCAATGTAAAGCTATTGTTTCAAACAGGGCCATGAGTGAGACACTACAACGGGCCAACGGTGCCAACTTTGGTCCACAGTGATGAATGTGGCTAAGAACATAACTGTTACCAACTTAAAGGGTAGGTAGCATAAATGGAATTGCATTGGTATACACATCAAAAGTCCCAATGCAAAGTTACACCTCACTTTTCTATTTTTCGAGTAATACGTAAAACTGATAAGAACGCCAAAGTCATGTTGAAAAATGTTTTTCTGGAGTGTGATGTAATATGGACGATCTGGCAAGCCAGCCTATTCCCTATAATGTAAACTCCAGCAAATTAAACCAAATCTTTTGCACTCGTGACTATTAGTTTCAATTACATTTTCAGCGAACTTACGAGCAAATACCCTATGAAATTATTATAACATTAGCCCTACCAGCCTGCTAACGTTAGGTTTGCACTTCATGAGTCTGCCAGTTGCTATCAACACCTAGCTTACAGATACATTATAGTTAACCAACATTTTTTAAATAGATAACCACATCTAACCAGTTATCAAAGAATGTTATGTGCAGTGACGGTGCCTTGCGAAAGTATTCGGCCCCCTTGAACTTTGCGACCTTTTGCCACATTTCAGGCTTCAAACAAAGATATAAAACTGTATTTTTTTTGTGAAGAATCAACAACAAGTGGGACACAATCATGAAGTGGAATGACATTTATTGGATATTTCAAACTTTTTTAACAAATCAAAAACTGAAAAATTGGGCGTGCAAAATTATTTTAGACCAAAAAAGTGTATCTTATCTCACAGACTAATATATCAGCCTGATGTAATTTATTCATAAAGACTAGTTATCATAATTTATCACAGCATACAAGCAATATCATATAATCTAGCTAATATCTCAAATAATATGCTATATTAGCCAGATGGCTTTTGTTGTTACCTAACTGGCTAAACGTGAATTAGCTAGCGAACTTGCCAATTGACCGAGCTGGCTAGCCAGCCAACTTTTGGTGGACAATTTTGGGCGCTCAACTTTTGCAGTACAACTTTTGGTATGCAATGCAATGACATTGACCATCTGCAAAAATAACATTATCTGACGATAGCTAGCTAGGCAAGTTAGAGAGGTGGCAAGCTGGCTCCCGTGTCTCCATCCCAGCAATGAGTCGACATGTTTTGGAACACATTCACAAGTTGACAAGCTGAATAAGCTTGCTAGCTAGCAGAGATAGAGGCTATGACACATTAGCTAAATTACAGTGCATTCGGAAAGTATTCAGACCCCTTGACTTTATCAACATTTTGTTACGTTACAGCCTTCTCCCAAAATTGATTACATTGTCCCCCCCCCTCAATCTACACACAATACCCCTGTTACAACACAGAGGCGGATGCAAGATGCAAGCAACGATGGTTTAATGAATGTAGTTCACAGCAGCAACATGACAGACAGACTGTACTCAGAAGGAATCCGACCCAGGAACTCGGGCGCATCTTCCGATGATAACGTGCTGAGAAAACCAGGGAGTGTGTCCGGATGAGTAGGAAGGAGCACAGCAGATAATCCACACAAGAGAAGAGCACGGACACACGACACAACCTCAGAGAAGAAACAACGATCTGACAACAAGAAACACTGGTAACAGAACATATAAAGGGAAGATAAGTGGTTCCAGCTGGCGCAGACAATCAGGCCGAGATTGGGAACCACGCCCACACAAACACTGGAGAGAGAGAGAGAGAGAGAGAGAGAGAGGAGAGAGGCAGTGGATTCATGAACCGTGACAATACCCCCTAGGAACGCCTCTTGGCGTTCCCAGGCGAATTTACCTGTCGATTGAAATCATCGATAAGGGAGTGATCCAGAATGTCCCTAGCAGGTACCCAACTTCTCTCCTCCGGGCCGTAACCCTCCCAGTCCACCAGGTACTGGAATCCGCGTCCCCCCTTCTAGAGTCCAAAATACGATTGACAGAAAAGGTGGTTTCCCCATCAACAAGTCGTGGCGGCGGGGGAACCGGGACCGGCGGGTTAATGCGTGCCTGAAACACAGGTTTTATTTTAGACACATGAAAGTTAGGATGAATTCTCCTATACGCCGGAGGAAGCTTGAGCCGGACCGCCACCGGACTAATGATCCTGGTGACTCTGAACGGGCCGATAAATTTGGGGGCAAGCTTGTTCGAAACGGATCGGAGTGGAATGTTCTTAGTAGAAAGCCACACTCTTTGGCCAACGACGTATACCGGAGGCTTCGACCGGTGGCGATCGGCCTTAGCCTTGGTGCGCGCCCCACCCGGAGAAGAGTCTCACGGGCTCTGCTCCATGCGTGACGGCACCTCTGGATGAAAGCGTGAGCGGAGGGAACAGTGACCTCGGACTCCGTACTGGGAAAGATAGGTGGCTGGTAACCTAAACTACACTCAAATGGAGAGAGACCCGTGGCTGCCACTGGCAACGAATTGTGAGCGTACTCAACCATAGAGAGTTGTTGACTCCAGGAAGAGGGATTCTTAGAAACCAAACATCGCAACACTCTCTCCAAATCTTGGTTGGCCCTCTCCATTTGACCATTGCTCTGGGGATGAAACCCTGAAGACAGGCTGACACTCGCTCCCAGTAACCTACAAAACTCTTGCCAAAACTTGGACACAAATTGGGGCCCCCGGTCAGAAACTACGTCCATCGGCAGGCCATGTAAGCGAAAGACGTGATCCACGACAGTTACCGCTGTCTCCTTGGCAGATGGTAATTTAGGCAAGGGAATAAAATGAGCCGCCTTCGAGAACCGGTCCACCACGGTCAAAACAACCGTCTTGCCCTGGGAGGGCGGGAGGCCGGTAACAAAATCTAGCGCGATGTGGGACCAGGGTCTCGAAGGGACCGACAGCGGTTGGAGTAACCCATCTGGGGGTCGATTAGAAGTCTTCCCAGTGGCACAAACCGAGCAAGCCAAGACAAAACTGTGAATGTCACGAGCCATCAGTGGCCACCAAAAGCATTGCTTAACCAAAAAGCTAGTGCGGCTGACTCCTGGATGACACGCTACGTTGGAGCAGTGCCCCCACCGAATAACATCGGACCGACACCCCTCCGGCACAAACAACCGGAGGCGTGACCCCCTCTAAGGCCGTTTTGACCCTCGATTCAACCTCCCATGTGAGTGTGGAGACCACTAGGGTCCCGGGTAGGATGCACTCGGGAGTGGATGGGCGTTCGGAATGGTCAAAAATGCGAGAAAGGGAATCGGGTTTGACATTCTTGGAACCCGGGCGATACGAGAGAGAGAAGTCAAAACGTCCGAAAAAGAGTGCCCACCGCGCCTGCCTGGAGTTGAGTCACTTGGCGGTTCTGATATACTCCAAATTCTTGTGATCGGTCCAAACTATAAAAGGTACCCCCGTACCCTCTAACCAATGGCGCCACTCCTCCAGTGCTAACTTCACTGCCAACAACTCTCTGTTGCCAATGTCGTAGTTGCGTTCCGCAGGTGATAACCGATGGGAAAGGAACGCGCAAGGGTGCATCTTGTCGTCAGAAGAGGAACGTTGGGAAAGTACCGCACCTACCCCCACCTCTGAAGCGTCCACCTCCACCACGAACTGACGCGAGGGATCGGGAGCTATGAGGATAGGAGCCGAAACAAAGCGGCTCTTGAGTTTGCCGAATGCAGCCTCGGCTGTATCGGACCACCTGAACGTCACTCTGGGAGAGGTTAAGGCGGTAAGAGGAGCGACTATCTGGCTAAAGTTGCGAACGAAACGCCGGTAGAAATTGGCGAATCCCAGAAACCTCTGTAGGGCCTTACGGGAATCTGGGCTTGGCCAATCCACCACAGCCTTAACCTTGTCGGGATCCATGCGAATACCTTCAGTCGAGACGATGTAACCTAGGAATGGAACGGATTGTGCATGAAAAATGCATTTCTCCGCCTTGACAAAAAGTCCATTCTCCAACAACCTCTGAAGCACTCGTCTGACGTGCTGAGCGTGTTCCTGGAGAGAAGAAGAAAAAATCAGTATCTCATCCAGGTAAACATATATGAACTGATCAATCATATCTCTCAGCACGTCATTGACGAGTGCCTGGAAAACCGCTGGGGAGTTGGATAGCCCAAAAGGCATGACCAAATATTCGAAGTGCCTTCTGGGGGTGTTAAACGCGGTCTTCCATTCGTCCCCCTCCCTTATGCGAACCAAATGATATGCATTACGTAAATCCAACTTAGTGAACACGGATGCTCCCTGTAACCTTTCAAAGGCGGAGGACATCAACGGTAAGGGATAGGTATTCTTCACTGTGATGTTATTCAACCCACGGTAATCAATGCAAGGACGCAGAGATCCGTCCTTCTTCCCCACAAAGAAGAACCCCGCCCCCGCTGGAGAAGAGGAAGGACGAATGAATTTAGATGCCAGAGAACCAGAGATGTATCTCTCCATAGCCTCCCTCTCAGGAACAGAGAGTGAATATAACTTGCCTTTAGGCGGAGACTCACCTGGCAATAATTCTATTGCACAGTCATAGGGACGATGCGGAGGAAGAGAAGCAGCACGGGCCTTACTGAACACCACCTTCAGGTCGAGGTATTCAACGGGCACGTTAGACAAATCCACTGCCTCCTCTAGAAACACAGAATCAGACACAGACGAACAAGCAGACACTAAACAGGACTCAAGACACTTGTTACTCCACATAGATATAGAGTTATGACCCCAGTCAACTCTGGGGTTGTGTTGGGTGAGCCAAGGGTGGCCGAGAACTAATGGTGCAAGGGGTGAGTCCATGAGTAGGAATGATAGTGTCTCAGTGTGATTGCCAGAAGTGATGAGTGTGATAGGTTCAGTGGTGTGAGAAATGTTGGGGAGTTCTTGACCATTGAGAGCGTTGACGGATATCTTGTGCGTGAGTGAGGTGATAGGGATCTGGAGTTTGTGAGCGAGCTTGAAGTCCATGAAATTACCCTCTGCTCCTGAGTCCAGTAAGGCTTGGGTGTCGTGCGTGTGGGTGGCCCATCTTAGTCTTACCGGGAGGAGAGTAGATGATGAGGTCTTCTCTGTGGTGACACCACCCGATAGTAGCCTCATGTTTACTACCGGGCCTGATCTTTTACCGGGCAGGAGTGGATAAAGTGGCCCGCTCTACCACAGTAGAGACAGAGTCCTTGGGATCTCCGCCTCTCCCTCTCTTCCCGGGAGAGGCGAGCTCTCCCCAGCTGCATGGGTTCATGAGCGGAAGCTGAACTGGCCGTGTTCCCGACGCTGGCATGCCAGCCCTCCGTGTCGTTATACGGTCTGTTAGGGCATGCTCGGCGGCCAATACGACTCAGACGAGCGTCGACCCTCAGGGCTAGTTCCACTAGTCCATTTAAACTCCTGGGAAGGTCCAGAACATAAATCTCCTTCTGGATCCGGTCCTCCAGCCCATGCAGGAACATGTCCCACTGCGCCTCCTCGTTCCACTGACACTCTGCGGCCAGAGTGCGGAATTGGATGGAGTATTCCGATACTGAATGGTCTCCTTGGCGAAGGTCAGCGAGTAGTCTGGCCGTCTCCCTACCCGCCACGGCCCGATCGAAGACCCTTCTCATCTCCTCAGAGAGTGTCTGGAAAGAGGTGCAGCATGGGACCTGGTTCGCCCACACCGCCGTTCCCCAGAGAGACGCTTTGCCTGATAGCAGTGTGAGTACGAATGCTACCTTAGACTGTTCACGGTTGAAGGTCCGTGGCTGCAACGAGAAATGCATGGAACATCTCGTAAGAAAGGCTCTGCAATAGTCAGGATCACCTGAATAACCCTCTGGTGTCGGTAGCCGTGGCTCTAGCTGGGAATCCGGCTCTGGCGGGGCGGGTTGAACTGCCGGTGTAGGTGGCGCAGCGGAACCCCTCAGATGTTGCAATTGTTGGGTCAGCTGGGATACCTGCGTCGAAAGGGCTTGTACTGCCCGACCTGTGCTGGAGATGTTCTCCTCTTGTTGATCCATTCTCGTGATACTGCGGGAAAGGAATTCGGTCAGACTCGTTGAACTCGCTGCATCCATGGTCTGGTCAGATCGTTCTGTTACAACACAGAGGCGGATGCAAGATGCAAGCAACGATGGTTTAATGAATGTAGTTCACAGCAGCAACATGACAGACAGACTGTACTCAGAAGGAATCCGACCCAGGAACTCGGGCGCATCTTCCGATGATAACGTGCTGAGAAAACCAGGGGAGTGTGTCCGGATGAGTAGGAAGGAGCACAGCAGATAATCCACACAAGAGAAGAGCACGGACACACGACACAACCTCAGAGAAGAAACAACGATCTGACAACAAGAAACACTGGTAACAGAACATATAAAGGGAAGATAAGTGGTTCCAGCTGGCGCAGACAATCAGGCCGAGATTGGGAACCACGCCCACACAAACACTGGAGAGAGAGAGAGAGAGAGAGAGAGAGAGAGAGAGAAAGAGAGAGGGAGGCAGTGGATTCATGAACCGTGACAACCCCATAATGACAAAACAAAAACAAGTTTAGAAATTTTGGCAAATGTATCAAAAATAAACAAAACCGAAATATCACATTTACATAAGTATTCAGATCCTTTACTCAGTTCTTTGTTGAAACACCTTTGGCAGCGATTACAGCTTCAAGTCTTCTAGGGTAGGATGCTGCAGGCTTGGCACACCTGTATTTGGGGAGTATCTCCCATTCTTCTCTGCATATCCTTTCAAGCTCTGTCAGGTTGGATGGGGGGCATCGCTGCACCACAGGTCTCTCCAGAGATGTTCGATCGGGTTCAAGTCCGGACTCTGGCTGGGCCATTCAAGGACATTCAGAGACTTGTCCCGAATGACTCCTGCATTATCTTGGCTGTGTGCTTAGGGTCTTTGTCTTGTTGGAAGGTGAACATTCACCCCAGTCTGAAGTCCTGAGCACTCTGGAGCAGGTTTTCATCAAGGATCTCTCTATATTTTGATCCGTTCATCTTTCCCTCGATTCTGACTAGTCTCCCAGTCCCTGCTGCTGAAAAACATCCCCACAGCATGAGGCTGTAACAACCATGCTTCCACGTAGGGATGGTGCCAGGTTTCCTCTAGATGTGGTGCTTGGCATTCAGGCCAAAGAGTTCAATCTTGGTTTCATCACAAGTTTACCACATTGAACTTTCCTGGTTTATCTCCATCACTGCTGACACTCGCAATGTACTGGTAGGTTGGTAGGAAACAGAGGTTGCAGGCTTCACATTTGGTACAGCACCTGGTTTCAGTCGGAGTCTCATTCCGGATCCTGCCTTCCACTGGTTATAGCCATTGAAACCTTCTGTGGTGAAATGAGAATTGCATACAGTAGATGTGCCGATGGTTCCCTTAATCCAATTCGCTCACTTCAACCGGACAGTCCGGTCCCAATTCAAAAGCTCAATTCTCGTTTTTGGGCCACAAATGAGTCATAACCCCGTCCTGAGATTTCCCCAAAAAGCTGTTGGGTCTAGCTGCTGTGTTATGTACTTGAGTGAAGACCCAAAAGCGGTTTTAACAGAAAACAGAGTTCTTTAATGAAAAACAGGAATGGCATAAATCCTCTTCCAACGTTGTCAATGGAACAAAAAGAACATTAGTATAGTGCAGGATGCACCTGCCAGGCAGACTCCGACAGGATAGGACAAGGTGGAAGCAAACGAGACGACAGCTTGCTTCTGGCATCAAAAACACAAACAAGAATCAGACACTGAAAGTAGCAGGAACAGAGAGAGAAATAGAGACCTAATCAGAGGGGAAGAGAGAACAGGTGGGAAAGAGTGAATGAGCTAGTTAGGGGAGATGTAGAACAGCTGAAGAATGAGAGACAGAGAAGGTAACCTAAAAAGACCAGCAGAGAGAGACAGAGTGAAGAGAAAGGACAGGAACAGACATAACAAGACATGACAGTACCCCCCCCACTCACCGAGCGCCTCCTGGCGCACTCGAGGAGGAAACCTGGCGGCAACGGAGGAAATCATCGATCAGCGAACGGTCCAGCACGTCCCGAGAGGGAACCCAACTCCTCTCCTCAGGACCGTACCCCTCCCAATCCACTAGGTACTGATGACCACGGCCCCGAGGGCGCATGTCCAAAATCTTACGAACCCTGTAGATGGGTGCGCCCTCGACAAGGATGGGGGGGGAGGGACGAGCGGGGCGCGAAGAACGGGCTTAACACAGGAGACATGGAAGACCGGGTGAACGCGACGAAGATAGCGCGGGAGAAGAAGTCGCACTGCGACAGGATTAATGACCTGAGAAATACGGAACGGACCAATGAACCGCGGGGCCAACTTGCGAGAAGCTGTCTTAAGGGGAAGGTTCTGAGTGGAGAGCCATACTCTCTGACCGCAACAATATCTAGGACTCTTGGTCCTACGCTTATTAGCGGCCCTCACAGTCTGCGCCCTATTACGGCAAAGTGCCGACCTGACCCCCTTCCAGGTGCGCTCGCAACGCTGGACAAAAGCCTGAGCGGAGGGGACGCAGGACTCGGCGAGCTGAGATGAGAACAGCGGAGGCTGGTACCCGAGGCTACTCTGAAAAGGAGATAGACCGGTAGCAGACGAAGGAAGCGAGTTGTGGGCGTGCTCTGCCCAGGGAGCTGTTCTGACCAAGACGCAGGGTTACGAAAAGAAAGACTGCGTAAAATGCGACCAACAGTCTGATTGGCCCGTTCGGCTTGACCGTTAGACTGGGGATGAAAGCCGGACGAGAGACTGACGGAAGCCCCAATCAAACGGCAAAACTCCCTCCAAAATTGAGACGTGAACTGCGGACCTCTGTCGGAAACGACGTCAGACGGAAGGCCATGAATTCGGAAAACATTCTCGATAATGATCTGAGCCGTCTCCTTAGCAGAAGGGAGCTTAGCGAGAGGAATGAAATGAGCCGCCTTAGAGAATCTATCGACAACCGTAAGAATAACTGTCTTCCCCGCTGATGAAGGCAGTCCGGTGATAAAATCTAAAGCGATGTGAGACCACGGTCGAGAGGGAATGGGAAGCGGTCTGAGACGGCCGGCAGGAGGAGAGTTCCCAGATTTAGTCTGCGCGCAGACCGAACAAGCGGCGACAAATCGACGCGCGTCACGTTCCCGAGAGGGCCACCAGAAACGCTGGCGAATGGAAGCGAGCGTACCCCGAACGCCGGGATGGCTGGCTAACTTGGCAGAGTGGGCCCACTGAAGAACGGCCGGACGAGTAGGAACGGGAACGAACAGAAGGTTCCTAGGACAAGCTCGCGGCGACGGAGTGTGAGCGAGTGCTTGCTTTACCTGCCTCTCAATTCCCCAGACAGTCAACCCGACAACACGCCCCTCAGGGAGAATCCCATCGGGGTCGGTGGAGACCTCAGAAGAACTGAAGAGACGAGATAAAGCATCAGGTTTGGTGTTTTTGAGCCCGGACGATAAGAAATAACAAACTCGAAACGAGCGTAAAAACAGAGCCCAACGAGCCTGACGCGCATTAAGTCGTTTGGCTGAACGGATGTACTCAAGGTTCCTATGGTCAGTCCAAACGACAAAAGGAACGTCGCCCCCTCCAACCACTGTCGCCATTCGCCTAGGGCTAAGCGGATGGCGAGCAGTTCGCGATTACCAACATCATAGTTACGTTCTGACGGCGATAAGCGATGAGAGAAAAACGCGCAAGGATGGACCTTGCCGTCAGAGAGAGCGCTGAGAAAGAATGGCTCCCACGCCCACCTCTGACGCGTCAACCTCAACAACAAACTGTCTAGAGATGTCAGGTGTAACAAGAATAGGTGCGGATGTAAAACGATTCTTAAGAAGATCAAAAGCTCCCTGGGCGGAAACGGACCACTTAAAGCACGTCTTAACAGAAGTAAGGGCTGTGAGGGGAGCTGCCACCTGACCGAAATTACGGATGAAACGACGATAGAAATTAGCGAAGCCCAGAAAGCGCTGCAGCTCGACGCGTGACTTAGGAACGGGCCAATCAATGACAGCCTGGACCTTAGCGGGATCCATCTTAATGCCCTCAGCGGAAATAACGGAACCGAGAAAAGGGACAGAGGCGGCATGAAAAGTGCACTTCTCAGCCTTCACATAAAGACAGTTCTCCAAAAGGCGCTGGAGGACGCGTCGCACGTGCTGAACATGAATCGAGAGAGACGGTGAAAAAATCAGGATATCGTCCATGTAAACGAAAACAAAAATGTTCAGCATGTCTCTCAGGACGTCGTTAACTAGTGCCTGAAAGACAGCTGGAGCGTTAACGAGGCCGAAAGGAAGAACCCGGTATTCAAAGTGCCCTAACGGAGTGTTAAACGCCGTCTTCCACTCGTCCCCCTCCCTGATGCGCACGAGATGGTAGGCGTTACGAAGGTCCAATTTGGTGAAAAACCTGGCTCCCTGCAGGATCTCGAAGGCTGAAGACATAAGAGGAAGCGGATAACGATTCTTAACTGTTATGTCATTCAGCCCTCGATAATCCACGCATGGGCGCAGGGACCCGTCCTTCTTCTGAACAAAAAAAAACCCCGCTCCGGCGGGAGAGGGAGGAGGAGACTATGGTACCGGCGTCGAGCGAAACAGACAAATAGTCCTCGAGAGCCTTACGTTCGGGAGCCGACAGAGAGTATAATCTACCCCGGGGGAGTAGTTCCCGGAAGGAGATCAATACTACAGTCATACGACCGGTGTGGAGGGAGAGAAGTGGCCTTGGAACGACTGAACACCGTGCGCAGATCGTGATACTCCTCCGGCACCCCTGTCAAATCGCCAGGCTCCTCCTGTGAAGAAGAGACAGAGGAAACAGGAGGGATAGCAGACATTAAACAGGTCACATGACAAGAAACATTCCAGGATAGGATAGTATTACTAGACCAATTAATAGAAGGGTTATGGCGCACTAGCCAGGGATGACCCAAAACAACAGGTGTAAAAGGTGAACGAAAAATTTAAAAAGAAATGGTTTCGCTATGATTACCAGAGACAGTGAGGGTTAAAGGCAGCGTCTCACGCTGAATCTTGGGGAGAGAACTACCATCTAAAGCGAACAAGGCCGTGGGCTCCCTAACTGTCTGAGAGGAATGTCATGTTCCCGAGCCCAGGTCTCGTCCATAAAACAGCCCTCCGCCCCAGAGTCTATCAAGGCACTGCAGGAAGCAGATGAACCGGGCCAGCGGAGATGGACCGGAAAGGTAGTGCGTGATCCAGAAGGAGAGGCCTGAGTAGTTGCGCTCACCAGTAGCCCTCCTCTTACTGATGAGCTCTGGCTTTTACTGGACATGAGGTGACAAAATGACCAGCGGAGCCGCAGTAGAGACAGAGGCGATTGGTGATTCTCCGTTCCTTCTCCTTGGCCGAGATGCGGATACCCCCCAGCAGCATAGGCTCAGCATCCGAGCCGGCGGAGGAGGGTGGCAGTGATGCGGCAGGTGGCAGTGATGTGGAGAGGGGAGCAACGGAGAACGCGAGCTCCTTTCCACGAGCTCGGCGACGAAGATCAAACCGTCGCTCTATGCGAATAGCGAGAGCTATTAAGGAGTCCAGACTGGAAGGAACCTCCCGGGAGAGGATCTCATCCTTAACCTCGACGAGGAGACCCTCCAGAAAACGAGCGAGCAAAGCCGGCTCGTTCCAGTCACTAGAGGCAGCGAGAGTGCGAAACTCAATAGAATAATCCGTTATGGATCGATTCCCCTGACATAGGGAAGACAGGGCCCTGGAAGCCTCCTCCCCAAAAACAGAACGGTCAAAAACCCGTATCATCTCCTCCTTAAAGTCCTGATACTGGTTAATACACTCAGCCCTCGCCTCCCAGATTGCCGTGCCCCACTCACGCGCCCGTCCGGTAAGGAGAGAAATGACGTAGGCGATGCGGGCTGCGCTCCTGGAGTAAGTGTTGGGCTGGAGAGAGAACACCACATCACACTGAGTGAGGAATGAGCGGCACTCAGTGGGCTCCTCAGAGTAACACGGCGGGTTGTTGATCCTGGGCTATGGAGACTCGGAAACCCTGGAAGTGGGCGGTGGATCGAGGTGGAGTTGGTGAACCTGTCTTGTGAGGTCGGAGACTTGGACGGCCAGGGTCTCAACGGCATGTCGAGCAGCAGACAATTCCTCCTCGTGTCTGCCTAGCATCGCTCCCTGGATCTCGGCGGCGGAGTGAAAAGGGTCCGGAGCTGCTGGGTCCATTCTTGGTCTGATTCTTCTGTTATGTACTTGAGTGAAGACCCAAAAGCGGTTTTAACAGAAAACAGAGTTCTTTAATGAAAAACAGGAATGGCATAAATCCTCTTCCAACGTTGTCAATGGAACAAAAAGAACATTA
This sequence comes from Oncorhynchus masou masou, assembly GCF_036934945.1. Lineage (NCBI taxonomy): Eukaryota > Metazoa > Chordata > Actinopteri > Salmoniformes > Salmonidae > Oncorhynchus > Oncorhynchus masou. Next base: position 60,846,586 of record NC_088243.1, on the reverse strand, counting down.
GTATAGTGCAGGATGCACCTGCCAGGCAGACTCCGACAGGATAGGACAAGGTGGAAGCAAACGAGACGACAGCTTGCTTCTGGCATCAAAAACACAAACAAGAATCAGACACTGAAAGTAGCAGGAACAGAGAGAGAAATAGAGACCTAATCAGAGGGGAAGAGAGAACAGGTGGGAAAGAGTGAATGAGCTAGTTAGGGGAGATGTAGAACAGCTGAAGAATGAGAGACAGAGAAGGTAACCTAAAAAGACCAGCAGAGAGAGACAGAGTGAAGAGAAAGGACAGGAACAGACATAACAAGACATGACATGCTGACATGGAAAACTCACTAGCTTGCTCGTCTACCACTAACAAATGTACAGGAGAAGAGCAGATGCAGTTTTTCGCATACATTTATATAGTTACTTCTTTGTGGATGCGCATAGTAGCTCACTAGCTCACTAGATACTTGGTCTGGAATGTAATTACATGCTAACATGGCTAGTAGCTAACATTAGCCAGCTGGAGCTACATAGTTATCACCGGTTCTCCATAAGACGTTGAGAAAAAAATGCTTTGTAAAGTAGTTCCGAAGATATCCGTAAATAAGTTGATAAAATTTGTAAAAACCCCAAAACATAACTATATTATGTTTCTGGTTATAGGTAACCAGATCGTGACTACAACAAAGTTACTAAGTCTTTGACTACACTGTGTTACTTTGGTGAGTAAAAACTCATGCTTCCTACCATTTAAAATATAAATACTTACTGGAAATATCTGCCATGTGTCTTTACAGACTATCACAATAAATGTATGTAAAATATAATGGGTGGGAGAATGAAATATGTTAACTTAGTGTTTTCCGAATAATATTTTGCACCTGCTCCACGGTGTTTTAATGTAACCATGATAGCTTTTCGACCCCAGTGTAAACAAGGGTAACACTAGGGTCGGTAACTCCCGGCAACAAAATGCAAGAGAAGTATTAGAAATAACACACAAAGTTAACATATTTCTTTCCCCCACCCATTATATTTTACATATAGTTATTGTGACAGTTTGTAAAGACATATGGCAGATATTTCCAGTAAGTATTTACATTTTATATGGTAGGAAGCATGAGTTTTTACTCACCAAAGTAACACAGTGTAGTCAAAGACTTAGTAACTTTGTTGTAGTCACGATCTGGTTACCTATAACCGCAAACATAACAGTATTTTCCTCTTCAATGGACCAGTGTGGATTACGGTCAAATTTACAGTATGGTTGCTGACGTACATTTTCCAGCCCATATCTTGCACCGTAACCATGATTGCGTTCCGACCCCAGTGAGGCACAGTGTAAACAAGTGTAGCGGTAGGGTCAGTAACCTCTGGCAATTGCAATTTGTAGCTTAGGTTTCTAGCTGTAATGATTGCCAAGGACCTGAAGTCGACAGTGAAACAGAAGTCGACAGTCAAACCGTCTTGTCATCTCCACAACCTGGACTGGGGCAGGGGAAAAGGCCTGTTTCCGGGACTTGTTTCTGAAGACCATTCTTCATAGTAAGTTTTAATATTATTAAATGTGTTATACTTATTCTCTACTTTTAAGTAAATACTTAAACGGATGAGGGGGTCCCGATTCAGGTCACCCATTACCTGAAAGAGGCCTCCGATTGTGAAAGCGGGAGGCGGCAATGTGAAGGGATCGCTGCAGTGAGGGTGAACATCAAGTCTCTGACCACTTGTCACTACCCCCAAGCCACAAGACTGTTCCAACAGCTGAACCCTGGGCTAACTACTGCACCCTACCACACACTTCCCATTTATTCATATTCTGTACACAATGAAATCCCTGTTGTCTAACGCAACTCAATACTATGAATATTCATGTTTTGTATACTCAGTGTATCTTGGGAAGGGTATACCTTCTAGAGTGTTGAAAGTTTGCAAGAACAGTGGTTTCCAACATTGGGAAATTGAAAAAAAATGGAACTATCCAGATTCTGCCTAGAACTGTCCGTACGATCAAACTGAGCTAACGGGCAAGAAGGACCTTTATCAGGGAGGTGACCAAGAAGCAATGACCACTGAAAAAACTACAGAGTTCCTTGGCTGGGATGGGAGAACCTGGCCGAAGGACAACAGAACATCACCAATCTGGACTTTATGGAAGAGTGGCCAGACAGAAGGCACTCCTGAGAAAGTCATATGACAGCACGCCTGGAGTTTACAAAAAGGCATGTGAAAGACAGACCATAAGGTAAACGATTTTGTGGTCTGATGAGACGAAAATTAAACTCTTTGGTGTGAATGCAAAGCACTATGTCTGGAGAAAACCAGGCATAGCTCATCAACCGTCTGAGATCATCACTACTGTGGAGCATGGTGAAGGCAGCATCATGCTATGGGGATGCTTTTCAGCGGCAGGGACTGCGAGACTGGAAAGAATAGAGGGAACAGTGAATGGAGCCGAATACAGGTAAATCCTTGATGAGAGCCTGCTTCAGAGTGCAAACAACCTAAGACTGGGGGGGGGAAGGGGGCGAAGATTTACGATCCAACAGGACAAGGACCACAAGCAAAGCAGCCAAAGCAAAACTGGAACGTCTTCAGAACAAGAAGATGAAAGTCCTTGAATGGCATAGCCAAAAACCAGACTTGAATCCCATTGATAATCTGTGGAAAGAAGATTGCCGTTCTCTGCCGCTCCCCATCTAATTTAACAGAGTTTGAGAAACTCTGCGAGGAGTAATCTGAGAATATCCCCAAATCCAGATGTGCAAAGCTGATACAGACATATCCAAGATGACTCAAAGCTGTAATCGACGCCAAAGTGCTTCTACAAAGTATTGACTCAGGGGTGTAAATACTTATGTAAATGAGATATTTCAAAAAAATGAAAACATGTTTTCACTCTGTCATTATAGGTTATTGTATGTACACTGAACAAAAATATAAGCTGATTAAACAACGTGATAATTGCACAGGTGCACCTTGTGCTGGGGACAATAAAAGGCCACTTTAAAATGTGCAGTTTTGTCACACAACACAATGCCACAGATGTCTCAAGTTTTGAGGAAGCGTGCATTTGGCATGCTGACTGCAAGAATGTCCACCAGAGCTGTTGTCCACCAAAGAATTGAACGTTAATTTCTCTACCATAAACTGCCTCCAACATCGTTTTAGAGAATTTGGCAGCACATCCAACTGGCCTCACAACCGCAGACCATGTGTAACTACGCCAGCACAGGACCTACACATCCGACTTCTTCACCTGCGGGATAGTCTGAAGGGGGATGCTAAGGAGTATTTCTGACTGTAATAAAATGTGGAATAATTCAAGGGGTTTGAATAGTTTCTGAAGGCACTGTATATGCGGCAGGCATCCTAGTGGTTAGAGCAGTTGGCTTAGTGGTTAAAAGTGTTGGGCCAGTATCCAAAAGGTTGATGAACTGACTCCCCAAACTGACAAGGTAAAATTCTGTCATTCTGCCCCTGAACAAGGCAGATAACCCACTGTTCCCCAGTAGGCCGTCATTGTAAATAAGAATTTGTTCTTAACTGACTTGTATAGATAAATGAAGGATACATTTAAAATAAAAAAATATATATATACAGTGGTTTGTGAAAATGTTCACTCCCTTAGCATTTGTCCCATTTTGTTGCCTTATAACCTGGAAATAACATGGATTTTAGGGGGTTTGTATCATTTGATTGACACAACATGCCTACCACTTTGAAGAATATTTTTTATTGTGAAACGAACAATAGTCAATACCCCCTTGTCAATACTTTGTAGAGCCACGCTTTGCAGCAATTACAGCTGCAAGTCTCTTGGGGTATGTCTCTATAAGCTTGGCACATCTAGCCATTGAGATTTTTGCCCATTCTTCAAGGAAAATACTGTTCCAGCTCCTTCAAGTTGGATAGGTTCCACTGGTTTACAGCAATCTTTAAGTTATACCCCAGATTCTCAATTGATTGAGGTCTGAGGTTTGACTAGGCCATTCCAAGACATTTAAATGTTTCCCCTTAAACCATTTGAGTGTTGCTTTAGCAGTATGCTTAGGGTCATTGTCCTGCTGGAAGGTGAACCTCCATCCCAGTCTCAAATCTCTGGAAGACTGAAAAAGGTTTCCGCTCAAGAAGTACCCTGCATTTAGCACCATCCCATCATTCCTTCAATTCTGACCAGTTTCCCAGTCCCTGCCGATGAAAAACATCCCCACAGCATGATGCTGCCACCACCATACTTCAATGTGGTGATGGTGTTCTCTGTGTTTTCCTTAATGGCCAAAAAACTCAATTTTAGTCTCATCAGAGTACCTTCTTCCATATCTTTGTGGAGTCTCCCACATGCCTTTTGGCGAACACCAAACGTGGTTGCTTATTGTTTTCTTTAAGCAATGGCTTTTTTCTGGCCACTCTTATATAAAGCCTAGCTCTGTGGAGTGTACGGCTTAAGGTGGTCCTATGGAGAGATACTCCAATCTCCACTGTGGAGCTTTGCAGCTCCTTTGGGGTTATCTTTGGTCTCTTTGTTGCCTCTCTGGTTAATGCCCTCCTTGCCTGGTCCATGAGTTTTGGTGGGCGGCCCTCTATTGGCAGGTTTGTTGTGGTGCCATATTCTTTCCATTTTTTAATAATGAATTTAATGGTGCTCAGTGGGATGTTCACAGTTTTGGGATATATTTTTATAATCCAACCCTGATCTGTACTTCCCTGATCTGTACTTCTGTACTTTGTCCCTGGCGTGTTTGGAGAGCCCCTTGGTCTTCATGGTGTCGCTTGCTTGGTGGTGTTGCAGATTCTGGGGCCTTTCAGAACAGGTGTATATACACTGAGATCATGTGACAGATCATGTGACACTTAAATAAAGTCCTACTGTGTGCAATCTAACTAACTATGTGACTTCTGAAGGTAATTGGTTGCACCAGATCTAATTTAAGTGCTTCATAGCAAAGGGGTTGAATACATATGCCCTCACAACTTTTCCGAGTTTTTGTGTTGTTTTATTTTTTGGAAACATTTTTTTTTTTTTCATTTCACTTCATCAATTGCAACTATTTTGTGCATGTCCATTACATTAAATCCAAATAAAAATTCATTTAAATTACAGGTTGCAGTGCAACAAAATAGGAAAAACGCCAGGGGGAATGAATCGTTTTGCTAGGCTCTGTATACAAGCACACAAAAGGACACCTGGCGAGTGGGAGGGCAAAGGGGCAGGTGCTGGGCACAGGTAGACCCCTATCTTTAGGGATACAGTATACCTGAGGAGAGAAAGCGAGAAAGGTGCGTTCATCCCTCACTATAAGGGGAGCCAAGCAGGTGCACCTGTTTGGGTAATCAAAGGCAACCAAACATGATTTGGGCTCTCACACACAAATGGGTGGTTTAATAGTATGAGATTGACACATCGTATACAAATCAAAGTAACCCCCTTTTGCCACATACTGTATGACAATTCTGATCATCACAAAGAGGATCCTGTCAGTTCTGGGTTTTGTAATGAACCCTCTGCCCTCTGTCAATACACTGTCTGTCAGCCTCATTAGACCCTATTACCCTGTCTCAGAAAGATCCCTACGGACCAGCCACACACACTGAGACAGCAGAGAAGAGGTATGGGCTGGAGGGAGGGTAAGAGGAATCAGAATAGAGTGAGGATAAGACATGAAGAGGGGGGACTGTAGAGAGAGAGAGATAAAGCCTCTTAAATTGAATTGAATTGAGAGAGGGAATCAGACAAGGAAGAAAAGAGGGAAGAGGGAGAGAGAGCGAACGGGTTGGGTTGATCACCCTGGAAGCTGTCTCTCCTCAGATAACAGAGAAAACATGCTCCCACTTGTAATTGTTTTCACTAGCGAGTCCCCAAGGCTTGATGTAAAAAAAAATCAGCATAAAAAGATAATTAAAAAGTTGCTGTGGTGTGAATGTGTGCCTGAGCCGGCCCCGGCCCTGTTTATTTGTCTGTTTTATTGGCATGAGAGGGAGAGATGAGGGAGAGAGCGAGAACGGAAGTCCCGGGGGTGAACACATGGAGATGGGTGGGCTGGAGTCTGGAGTAAACATCTTTCTCACCATCCAGCCAGACCAGATGCTCCCCACCTCCCATAAGGCTCGAGTCAAAAGTAGTGCACGAAAAGGTGACATTTTAATTTTAAAATATTGGGGGGGGGGGGGTAGATCAGCTTTAATATGGCAGATAGATTGTATCTTTCATAAATGTAATTGTCTGCATCATTTCCAATCCTCCATATATTTTTTTGTAAATATATATATATATATATATATATATATATATACACACACACACACACACACACACACATGGAAAATATTCAGACCCCTTGACTTTTTCCAAATTTTGTTACGTTACTGCCTTATTCTAAAATGGATAACATTTTTTTCCACAAAAATGTACACACAGTTACACAAATAAAAACAAATACCTTATCTGTATTAAGACAAAGTTATGAGACTCAACATTTTGCTCAGGTGCATCCTGTTTCCATTGATCATCCTTCAGATGTTTCTACAACTTGATAGACGTCCACCTGTGGTAAATTCAATTGATTGGACATGATTTTGAAATATAAGGTTCCACAGTGGACAGTGCATGTCAGAGCAATGGACTATCAGACCATGAGAAACAAAATTCTCTGGTCTGATTAAACCAAGATTGAAGTCTTTGGCCTGAATGCCAAGCGTCACGTCTGGAGGAAACCTGGCACCATCCCTATGGTGGAGTATGGTGGTGGCAGCATCATGCTGTGGGGATGTTTTTCAGCGACAGGGTCTGGGATACTTGTCAGGATCAAGGGAAAGAGAAACAGAGAAAGGTACAGAGAGATGCTTGATGAAAACCTTCCAACAGGTTCACCTTCCAACAGGACAACATCCCTAAGCAAACTGCCAAGACAACACAGGAGTGGCTTTGGGAGAGGTCTCTGAATGTCCTTGAGTGGCCCAGCCAAAGCCCGGACATGAACCTGATCGAACATCTCTGAAGAGATAGCTGTGCAGCAACACTCTCCATCCAACCTGACAGAGCTTGAGAGGATCTGCAGAAAAAAAATGGGAGAAACTCCCCAAATACAGGTGTGCCAAGCTTGTAGCATCAACTCGAAGCTGTAATCACTGCCAAAGGTACTTCAACAAAGTACTGACTAAAGGGTTTGAATACTTATGTAAATGTGATATTTCGGTTTTGTTATTTTTTCTAAAAACCTGTTTTTGCTTTGTCATTAGAGTATTGTGTGTAGATTGATGAGGAAAATGTTTTATTTAATCCATTTTAGAGTAAGGCTGTAATGTAACAACATGTGGAAAATTCAAGGGGTCTGAATACTTTCCGAATGCACTGAATATATATTTTTAATATATTTTCCTTTATTTGGGCGGCAGGGTAGCCTAGTGGTTAGAGTGTTGGACTAGTAACCGAAAGTCTGCAATTTCAAATCCCTGAGCTGACAAGGTTCAGATCTGTCGTTCTGCCCCTGAACAGGCAGTTAACCCACTGTTCCTAGGCCGTCATTGAAAATAAGAATTTGTTCTTAACTGACTTGCCTAGTAAAATAAAGGTAAAATAAATAAATAAATTCCCCTAACACTACCACACCTCCCCTAATTGGAGAAAACTAATGGACAACAACAATTAGGCTTCTACTTCCAGCTTATACATACTATATACATTTTATGGACAATGTATTTTACAATAGTTATCTTCTGTTTTTAATCCCATCCTTCAGATATCCTCAAGCCCTACCATCTCTCTCTGAAGACCATCCAATTTGATTTCTATGAGTCATTTTCAACCACTCCACAAATGTCTTGTTAAAAAAACTACAGTTTTGGCAAGTCGGTTAGGACATCAACTTTGTGCATGACAAGTCATTTTTCCAATAATTGTTTACAGACAGATTATTTCATTGTATCACAATTCCAGTGGGTCAGACGTTTACATACACTAAGTTGACTGTGCCTTTAAACAGCTTGGAAAATTCCAGAAAATGATGTCATGGCTTTAGAAGCTTCTGATAGGCTAATTGACATCATTTGAGTCAATTGGAGGAGTACCTATCATTGTTTTTCAAGGCCTACCTTCAAACTCAGTGCCTCTTTGCTTGACATCATGGGAAAATCAAAATAAATCAGCCAAGACCTCAGAAAAAATTATTGTAGTCCTCCACAAGTCTGGGTCATCCTTGGGAGCAATTTTCAAATGCCTGAAGGTACCACGTTCATCTTTACAAACAATAGTATTGTGGCAAAGAAGGGGGTTGAGTGGTAAATGGCAGATATGTGAGAGCAGAACTAATAAACGGGCTCTGCCCGATCACTAAAATGGCCACCCCTGTCAGAACTACAGATCACAAAATGGCCGACCACCGAAACTACAAGTCCCAGAAGCAAGGGGAACCCTCAGAAGGTGGAGCCAACCCACAGATAAAGGGTCAAGAAAAACCAGGAAGAGAAGAAGAGAGTGCTGGAAGGATCTATGAACAATAGAGAAAGAGACAATAGAGATTGGCTGGATTTACCGTGTATGAGCTGGACTGTTTTGGAGTTACCTGTTGGCTTTTGGACCTGGACCTACCGAGAACCCGATTCGTGTACCGAACCTTGACCTCGCCTACGGCCTGGGTGGACCAGGACGGAGAAACAAACACACAGGTACTGTCCTGTTCAAAAGAACTCTCATTCTTGGGTGATTTGGTGACAGTTTACCACTTAGTTTGTGACAAACGCTCCTAACCTTGAAGAGGTTTGCCACAGTATGCAAGTATAAACACTATGGGACCACGCAGCGGTCATACTGCTCAGGAAGGAGACGTGTTCTATCTTCTAGAGATGAATGTACTTTGGTGTGAAAAGTGCAAATCAATCTCAGAATAAGAACAAAGGACCCTGTGAAGATGCTGGAGGAAACAGGTACAAAATTATCTATATCCACATTAAAACAAGTCCTATATTGACATAACCTGAAAGGCCGCTCAGCAAGGAAGAAGCCACTGCTCCAAAACAACCATAAAAAAGCCAGACTACGGTCTGCAACTGCACATGGGGACAAAGATCATACTTTTTGGAGAAATTTCCTCTGCTCTGACGAAACAGAAATAGAATTGTTTGGCCATAATGACCAATGTTGTGTTTGGAGGAAAAAGGGGGAGGCTTGCAAGCAGAAGAACACTAGCTCAACCGTGAGGCATGGGGGTGGCAGCATCATGTTGTGGGGGTGCTTTGCTGCAGGAGGGACTGGTGCACTTCACAAAATTGATGGCATCATGAGGCAAGAACATTTTGTCGATATATTGAAGCAACATCTGAAGACAAAAGTCAGGAAGTTAAAGCTTGGTCGTGAATGGGTCTTCCAAATGGACAATGACCCCAAGCATACTTACAAAGTTGTGGCAAAATGGCTTAAGGACAATAAAGTCAAGGTATTGGAGTGGCCATCACAAAGCCCTGACCTCAATCCTATAGAATATTTGTGGGCAGAACTGTAAAAAAACGTGTGCAAGCAAGGAGGCCTACAAACCTGACTCAGTTACACCAGCTCTGTCAGGAGGAATGGGCCAAAATCCACCCAACTTATTGTGGGGAGCTTGTGGGAGGCTACCGGAAACATTTGACCCAAATTTAAATTGTTTAAGGCAATGCTACCAAATTCTAATTGAGTGTATGTAAACTTCTGACCCACAAGGAATGTGATGAAATAAATAAAAGCTCAAATAAATCATTCTCTCTACTATCATTCTGGCATTTCACATTCTTAAAATAAAAGTAGTGATCCTAACTGACCTAAGACAGGGAATTTTTACTAGGATTAAATGTCAAGAATTATGAAATACTGAGTTAAAATGTATTTGGCTAAGGTGTATGTAAACTTGACTTCAACTGTACATTTTACAGACAGTATATTTTACAATAGTTTTTTTTTTTTAGGCCCACCCTTCAGCTCCACTCAACCCCTCCCATCTATTTTTCTACTTGCCCTATATTTTTAAACTGCACTGTGATGTTTCACAAATGTTCTGAACCTTTCTATTCTCGTAGTTTCTACAGATTGCAAATTAAAATGTTTTTGCTAAAAGTATTAGATTATTGATAGATTGACTATGACTTTTCATATCACCCATGGTGACATTTGTGACACAGCCATTCAATGTTTAGAGACATGCTCAGTACAACATATCAGTTATCAGGGTTTGGACCAATTGTAATGATTCTACAGATAGTGGCACCATTATTGATAGAGGAGGTCTTGCCGATGTTCTGTATGATCCAATAACATCCCTGACACTTTGGTCGTATGGACACAGAAGAAATGCACATAATTTCAGCCAGTAGTTTGAAAGTGGTGCTCACGTGCCAAAAGTGGTCCTCCGTCATCAAATTTCGTACTAGGTCATCCATTTTGTATGATATGTTAGGGACTGCACATTTGTACTATATGTTATGAATTTGTTGTGCTTAATATTGTGGAGTGCATCTTTAAGTGTTACAGATGTAGGATCTTAATTTGAGCCAATTTGCTACAGCAGGAAAATAATCCTGCAGCAACAGGAAATGTGTATTATAATTAATGGATTTTTTTGTATGGTTGATACATTTTGTTAGGTCAAATCAAGTCTGACAATTTAAAAAGGGTAAATTACAAACTTTAGAAGCCTTTTTAAACCTCGAATACACTACAAGTTTGCATTACCTGCAGTGCAGGAATTCTCAGCAACAAGAGTGATCAAATTAAGATTCTTCATCTGTAGCGGGATCTCTATTGATTTTGTCCTGAAGTAACAGAGGGAAAGGTGAGGGAGCATATACACACACACATTTAGACAAACAACACACGAATGTATGTGTGTATGTAGAATAGCGAGAAAGGAAATGAATGTTATTTTCTCAGTGTGTTGTTGGTTTTCTGCATCATCTCCTCCGGTCTTTCCTCTCCCTTCCATCCTTCATGTCTAATGGCCCGCCTACACTAGGGCTGTTGCAGTGACTGTATTATCGCCCCACCGGCAGCCCTGAGTCATGACCGCAGTAAAATTCCACGTGACCATTGAGTCATGGTAATCTCCTCTTATGCACTCTGGACATGCGTTGGTAGTACCCAACTCGCAAACAACCATCGGGTTGCTAACGGCCTGGCACTCAGGGCTCTACTGTCCCTGTAACATCACTGCAAATGCAGTTGAAAATCACATCAAACACTTATCAAAACAGTATCATGCTTTTAAAACCCACCTCACTGTGATCGATCAACTTCAAGTTCAACAGGTTGAAACTGAGTGGAAAACATGGTCACTGTTGATGTTTCAAAGCCTAAAACAACACAATCGACAGCGCTTTCTAAAGTGATGAGTAATTCAAAACACACATAGGCGTATCAGAGCTTATGCATAGGCCTATATATATGAGCCCAAGCCCGAAAAAAAACCATGAATTAAAATTACGATTGTGCAGTTAGTTACACAATACATAGCCTACCATATACTATGCATGGCAAAACAAAAAAATGGCTTTAAAATGGATTTGGTACATAATTACTCATCCCCCTGGGAAAAAATGAACCAGAATAATATGAACTTAAAGTGAACAAGTTCAATAATCAAAAACACTGAGTCCTATTGGCACACACATACCTCAGAAGTAGCAGCTACAAAATACTTTTAACAAAACTGTCTCTGCGCAACAACCAATACAAGACATCCAAGAAGCATTCACTTCCTCAAAAGAACAATGGCTTTTCAAGTTGCAGAAGGACTCGGTAATTGCAGACAGCTGTACCTCCTGGCAAGAGGGAGGGGTCAGAGCTCCAATCTGCAACGGGGTTGACCAATCAGCTGCTTGGGGGAATCCAGGAAGCCATTTCCTGAAATACACACATACATATACACACACACAACCCCACAACACAGAAACTGGGTAACGTAACACCGGCTTACAGAGTTAACCAACAATTATAGTGAATTTGTATTTGATTTTCGTAATAGGGCGTTATTTTACATTTTCATAATTAATAGGCTGACACGTTACCTTTAGCTACAGAATATCTCACCGCCGTGCATTTCCATCTCCTCCTCTTTCTCCTTAATTCCTTTCTCGAGTGCGCAGAGAGAGAGGGCCTGTCAACAGTTTAATGAAGTACTGCAAGTGTACAAAACGTTTGGAACACCTTCCTAATATTGAGTTGCACCCCCCTTTGCCCTCAGAACAGCTTCAATTCATTGGGGCATGGACTCTACAAGGTGCCAAAAGCGCTCAGCAGGGATGCTGGCCCATGTTGACTCCAATGCTTCCCACAATTGTGTCAAGTTGGCTTACAAATGGGAAACTGTTGAGTGTGAAAAAGCCAGCAGGGTTGCAGTTGTTGACACATTGAAACCGGTGCGCCTGACACCTACCACCATACCCAATTCAAAGGCACTTAAAATCTTTTGTTTTGCCCATTCATCCTTTGAATGGCACACATACACAATCCATGTCTCAATTGTCTCCAGGCTTAAAAATCCTTTTTTAACCACTACCTTGTATCCTTTTCCCTCTCGCTCTCATCCAACACTTCCCACACTGCCCCTACTCGGATGGTATCGCGCCGTCCCAACCTTCGCTCTCTCTCCCCCGCTACTCTCTCCTCTTCCATCCTATCATCTCTTCCCTCTGCTCATACCTTCTCCAACCTATCTCCTGATTCTGCCTCCTCAACCCTCCTCTCTTCCCTTTCTGCATCCTTTGACTCTCTATGTCCCCTATCCTCCAGGCCGGCTCGGTCCTCCCCTCCCGCTCCGTGGCTCGACGACTCATTGCGAGCTCACAGAACAGGGCTCCGGGCAGCCGAGCGGAAATGGAGGAAAACTCGCCTCCCTGCGGACCTGGCATCCTTTCACTCCCTCCTCTCTACATTTTCCTCCTCTGCCTCTGCTGCTAAAGCCACATTCTACCACTCTAAATTCCAAGCATCTGCCTCTAACCCTAGGAAGCTCTTTGCCACCTTCTCCTCCCTCCTGAATCCTCCTGCCCCCCCCCCCCTCCTCCCTCTCTGCAGATGACTTCGTCAACCATTTTGAAAAGAAGGTCGATGACATCCGATCCTCGTTTGCTAAGTCAAACGACACCGCTGGTTCTGCTCACACTGCCCTACCCTGTGCTCTGACCTCTTTCTCCCCTCTCTCTCCAGATGAAATCTCGCTTCTTGTGACGGCCGGCCGCCCAACAACCTGCCCGCTTGACCCTATCCCCTCCTCTCTTCTCCAGACCATTTCCGGAGACCTTCTCCCTTACCTCACCTCGCTCATCAACTCATCCCTGACCGCTGGCTACGTCCCTTCCGTCTTCAAGAGAGCGAGAGTTGCACCCCTTCTGAAAAAACCTACACTCGATCCCTCCGATGTCAACAACTACAGACCAGTATCCCTTCTTTCTTTTCTCTCCAAAACTCTTGAACGTGCCGTCCTTGGCCAGCTCTCCCGCTATCTCTCTCAGAATGACCTTCTTGATCCAAATCAGTCAGGTTTCAAGACTAGTCATTCAACTGAGACTGCTCTTCTCTGTATCACGGAGGCGCTCCGCACTGCTAAAGCTAACTCTCTCTCCTCTGCTCTCATCCTTCTAGACCTATCAGCTGCCTTCGATACTGTGAACCATCAGATCCTCCTCTCCACCCTCTCCGAGTTGGGCATCTCCGGCGCGGCCCACGCTTGGATTGCGTCCTACCTGACAGGTCGCTCCTACCAGGTGGCGTGGCGAGAATCTGTCTCCTCACCACGCGCTCTCACCACTGGTGTCCCCCAGGGCTCTGTTCTAGGCCCTCTCCTATTCTCGCTATACACCAAGTCACTTGACTCTGTCATAACCTCACATGGTCTCTCCTATCATTGCTATGCAGACGACACACAATTAATCTTCTCCTTTCCCCCTTCTGATGACCAGGTGGCGAATCGCATCTCTGCATGTCTGGCAGACATATCAGTGTGGATGACGGATCACCACCTCAAGCTGAACCTCGGCAAGACGGAGCTGCTCTTCCTCCCGGGGAAGGACTGCCCGTTCCATGATCTCGCCATCACGGTTGACAACTCCATTGTGTCCTCCTCCCAGAGCGCTAAGAACCTTGGCGTGATCCTGGACAACACCCTGTCGTTCTCAACTAACATCAAGGCGGTGGCCCGTTCCTGTAGGTTCATGCTCTACAACATCCGCAGAGTACGACCCTGCCTCACACAGGAAGCGGCGCAGGTCCTAATCCAGGCACTTGTCATCTCCCGTCTGGATTACTGCAACTCGCTGTTGGCTGGGCTCCCTGCCTGTGCCATTAAACCCCTACAACTCATCCAGAACGCCGCAGCCCGTCTGGTGTTCAACCTTCCCAAGTTCTCTCACGTCACCCCGCTCCTCCGCTCTCTCCACTGGCTTCCAGTTGAAGCTCGCATCCGCTACAAGACCATGGTGCTTGCCTACGGAGCTGTGAGGGGAACGGCACCGCAGTACCTCCAGGCTCTGATCAGGCCCTACACCCAAACAAGGGCACTGCGTTCATCCACCTCTGGCCTGCTCGCCTCCCTACCACTGAGGAAGTACAGTTCCCGCTCAGCCCAGTCAAAACTGTTCGCTGCTCTGGCCCCCCAATGGTGGAACAAACTCCCTCACGACGCCAGGACAGCGGAGTCAATCACCACCTTCCGGAGACACCTGAAACCCCACCTCTTTAAGGAATACCTAGGATAGGATAAAGTAATCCTTCTCACCCCCCTTTAATGATTTAGATGCACTATTGTAAGTGGCTGTTCCACTGGATGTCATAAGGTGAATTCACCAATTTGTAAGTCGCTCTGGATAAGAGCGTCTGCCAAATGACTTAAATGTAAATGTAAATGTAACCTGTCTCCTCCCCTTCATCTACACTGATTGAAGTGGATTTAAGTGACATCAGTAAGGGATCATAGCTTTCACCTGGATTCACGTGGTCAGTCTAGCAGGTGTTCCTAACATTAGGAACAGAGCAAAAGCTTTTTTTTGCCTCTTTCTCAAATCATCAATAGCAGCCCATATACTGTATGTTTTGATTTCTATGTCATTCTAATGTTCGTATTATCCACAACTAAATTGCCAAATAACTCAACAAAGTCAAGGTATTGGAGTGGCCATCACAAAGCCCTGACCTCAATCCTATAGAATATTTGTGGGCAGAACTGTAAAAAAACGTGTGCGAGCAAGGAGGCTTACAAACCTGACTCAGTTATACCAGCTCTGTCAGGAGGAATGGGCCAAAATCCACCCAACTTATTGTGGGGAGCATGTGGGAGGCTACCGGAAACATTTGACCCAAATTTAAATTGTTTAAGGCAATGCTACCAAATTCTAATTGAGTGTATGTAAACTTCTGACCCACAAGGAATGTGATGAAATAAATAAAAGCTCAAATAAATCATTCTCTCTACTATCATTCTGGCATTTCACATTCTTAAAATAAAAGTAGTGATCCTAACTGACCTAAGACAGGGAATTTTTACTAGGATTAAATGTCAAGAATTATGAAATACTGAGTTAAAATGTATTTGGCTAAGGTGTATGTAAACTTGACTTCAACTGTACATTTTACAGACAGTATATTTTACAATAGTTTGGTTTTTTTAGGCCCACCCTTCAGCTCCACTCAACCCCTCCCATCTATTTTTCTACTTGCCCTATATTTTTAAACTGCACTGTGATGTTTCACAAATGTTCTGAACCTTTCTATTCTCGTAGTTTCTACAGATTGCAAATTAAAATGTTTTTGCTAAAAGTATTAGATTATTGATAGATTGACTATGACTTTTCATATCACCCATGGTGACATTTGTGACACAGCCATTCAATGTTTAGAGACATGCTCAGTACAACATATCAGTTATCAGGGTTTGGACCAATTGTAATGATTCTACAGATAGTGGCACCATTATTGATAGAGGAGGTCTATTGCCAAATAACTCTAAATCTAGCGTATGGGACCTGTTTCAAATGATCACTTTTACGCTCAACATAGCCACTTCATATGTGCACTTGATCCGAAATGGGTTAATTATATTCTTCTTACTAGACAATCATATACTATAAAATAATGGCATGGGACTTATCAGCATTTTTTGTATGCTAAATAAGCAAGCCCACAGCCTATGGCATGGTGCATAGCCAGCTGACAAAAGGTTATGACCGCCACAGGCCCACTCTACACCTGTAATTGCAAACCAAGTTCACTGTATAGGCAATAGGGTGCCATTTGGGACGCGGGATTGAGTAGCCCTGCAGCCACCACTGTGTCCTGTGTGATGAGTTGAGGGAGTACAGAACCAGCATGGTCTAATGGACAAAGACGTAACATAGTAAATGTAAATCCGAGATACTCAAATTAGTATGAGATATTAAGTTAAAAAGGAATGGGGGTTGGTTGGTCAGGGTGGATAATGCAAACGTCTAGCAAACCTAAGGCTGTGTGTTCGAATCTAGCATATTAGCTAATGAGCAACTATTTACTACTTTTTGGATACTTTAGCAAGTTGCAAACCCGTCCCCTAACCTTAACCCTTTAACCCAACTCCTAAACTTAACCCTAACCCTAACCTTGACCCCTAACCCTAACCCCTAGCTTAACTAGCATTAGCCACCTGGCTAATGTTAGCCACAACAAATTGGAATTCGTAACATATCATACAGTACATATTGCAAATTCGTAACATATTGTATGAATTGTAATTCGTAGCATATCATACAAAATGGATGATGGACATCCACAAATTAATGCATACCATACGAAACATAACATAGCATACTAAATGTAGGGATATAGATTTACGTTTACTAGGTAATGTCTACCCCAGGCTGGAAGAACACACAGGTAGTGTGTTTGTTTATATGCTGTCATCTGTTAGTGGTTTTTGTCCCACAGAGCAGTGGATTATTTTGTCTTCCCTGCATCAGGCTGACAAAAGACTATCTATGTCTATTCTGGATATTGTAGAAAAACAAATAAAAAGAGAAACACAACTGAAACACAACGGTGGCGCAGCGGGAAGTTGCTCGAGTCCTCGCACGATCTCCGCTTCCGGTCACAGAGCCGCCACTAGCCATGCAGGTACAGTAATAGAAAAACAATACCCTCCACCGAGTGCGTTACACCTACAGTTGGAAAACCCAATTTATGGAGCCCGAATGCAGCCACTCCAGGGGAGTTTTGATTGTTCGTGTGTGTGTGTGTGTGTGTTATTTCCATTTATTTTGGATGGAAGTGAAAAGAGTCAGAACTGATGGGCGCTGCAGCATCAGTGGGCCCAGGATGGAGCAGGTGGGAGAATGGATGGAGGTAAAGACAGAGAGAACAACAGAGAGAGAGGGAGAATGAAAAAGGGAGCGTCGAGTCAGATTGGATTTCCACTAAGAGCTTTGAAGACAGACGTCTCAATCTGGTCTGTTCCCGGTGGAGAGCTGAGCTTTCCCCTGAAACGTCTTTCCCTGGAATACCTAACCACTCTCTCCCCTAGAGCGACAGGTGTTAAGCACAGAGATCTAGGATGGCTCTCTCTCTTTTCCCCCCCTCCCCCTCTACCTCCATCCCTCTTGTTGTCTCTTTTTCTCTCTCAACCACCACTAACCTACAAACTACAACATTTATTTTACTCTCAGTACGGTATAGGCCTGCTCTTGTCCTTACCAGACCTCTATGGTTGACCTCGACATTACACCTCACCCTAATGTCTGTCTTTACCTCAATGCTCTCCTTCCCACTACCTGAACCCCAACACACTGGCCATTCAGCATGAAACCCAAGGTCTCAGGTAGCTTTTTGATGAAGCGCTGTTCTCGTATCAACTTATCGTCTGTTGTTCCAGCAGCCCAGCATTGACCAGCAAACAGCAGCCTGCCGGGCTATCAGGGAAAAGCAGCAATTTCACCTGGATCTATGCCAGAGAAGGGAGGAGAGAGAGAGAGAGGCTCTGTCGGAGTTCTGTGTAAATGTAGAGCTGCTCAGCCCAGTAGACCCTGCAGGCAAGAATACATCATTTCAAGAGATTTAAGGTGTGTGCGTGTGTGTGTGTATGTGTGCTGGCGTGCATGCATGTGTGTGTATGTGTGTCTATGTGAGTGTGGGTGCGTGAATGCGTGTGTGTGGTTTGGGTCCCTTCTGTGTTTGCACACATGCTAAACTGTTTACTTACCCTGCCCTGTGGGCTTACCTTGTAGTCTATCTACCTTCTATACTCTCACAGGTCTACAGACTGAACGTTCACTACTCCTTCACCGATTGAAACACACATACAGTATTAGAGGCCAAGGTAGTAGCTGCAATGTCCATGGTTAGCCACTTCAGTAGATACATGTATATCAACCTAACTTGGAGGTTGCGCCTTTCTCTCACACCCACCTCCCACTGGAGGAGCCTGTTGATTCTTAGAGTCCATTGAGAGGAAGGTCGTACTGTCAATAATTTCATTGGGCTACATAATGATTTGGCCCTGAGCTTGGGGAGCTGTTTCCACAGCTTCGTTGATAAGGTATTCACATACTCTGTCCATGTGCCTCTGGTCTCCCCACTGTAGGAGCTTGTGTACTTTACCTTGACATTTAACTTCTCATGACATAGATAGACCACTTCATAACTGGATGTGGTGTAGGAGGTTGTTAAAACTCATTCAGTACTGTCTGGCATCCTCGGCAGAGATGTTTACTCAAATTGAATGCAGTAAAATAAATGGGAGATGAACAATTGCATGGTGTAGAGCTTTGAGAGCTTTGGGAAGGGACCAAACTAAATGGGAATGTGATAGTGAGCGCTGGCAGAAGACAGAGGGAACAGCGATATGTTTATCGTACGCTGACGATAACTCCCTTTTGACTTCAACTCCGTTTACGAAGGAGGGTGAAAAGCGTTGCCTTGAGATGTCAGGGGTTTTCAATCACTATTCCATTTGTCTGTTCTGAAAGGATCTTACAGAAATCAAATAGAAGCACGGCCCATGTGTGTTCGTGTGTGTGTGTGTGTGTGTGCGAGCGTGTGCACTTTGCAGGATTAGCTAGAGACTGATATGCACGTTCAAAGCATGGAACGAAACAAAGCTCCAGGCTTATACCAGAAGATACCACACAAAGTTCTGCCATCAGCATCGGCATCTTACAGAAGACACACATCATAGCAGTCACCTGCAAGCCCAAACCAAGTTGCTTCTGAGTGGAATACATGGCGGATTCAGATGTCTCTGCAGATGCCTTGAACACTGTCTGGGATATTCCTTTCAGTCTGTTCTGTAGGGAAACGTTTTGCACTTTGTGACTTTTGATTGGCTATTGGAAAGTGTTTTGTGAAAATGTGCTTTTAAGAAGATGATTTCACAAATAAATAGTTTCAAAACATTTCTTGAGAGCTAATCCGGCTTGTACATTATTGGTAGCTACATGTGCAGGAGATCAAATCAAATTGTATTTGTCATACGCCGTATACAACAGGTGGAGAAGACCTTATGGTGAAATGATTCCTCACAAGCTCTTTCCCAACGATGCAGAGTTAAATAAGAAACATTTTTTTTAAACACATGAGAAGTGGACACAGACACAAACACAACCTCTTACACATACCCAGCGTTGACATTTGAGAAGATGAGTGTAAACTCCCGTGGGAGTGTGTGTGTCCCGCGGCAGGCTAGCACACAGCGGAGAGAGAAGGGATGGATGGAGTGGCTTACAAGTTAAGCTGATGGAAAGCATAAATCTCTCCCTCTGACATTTCCCTCCTTCTCCATCCATCTATCCCTCTCTCCTCTCCTCCGCTCCCCCTCTTCTCCTCTATTCCATGTCCTATACACTCCCACTGTGTATGTACACTGAGTAGACCGAACATTAGGAACATCTTCTCGTTGCGTCTCCTTTTAGTACCATTTCATGTATGACATTCCTGGGATGTACATTTTGTATTACCATAGCATTTTTATATGTTTTCCATAGTTCCATAGTTACTTGAAAATGTATCAATTGACCAATTCGGCCACTTGGAGGCCACTTGGGTAGTTTTGGGCAAACTTGTGAGAGACTGGGAGACTTCATACTAAATATTATGTAGCTCTCTCATTATTGAATGACAAACTGTTGTCCTGTTGTGGACAACATCTCAATGATCCCCAGCTTCCTATCTCAGTGTATGGCCTTTCTATTACATTTCAAAGATGATGCAACAAAAATACAAATAGAAAACGCACGCTTTTTTTGTTTGTTTTTATCTTTTATCTTCTATTGTGTTATGTTCTCCTACATTAATGTCACATCTCCACAAATATCAACGTGTTTCCTTTCAAATAATATCAAGAATATGCATATCCTTGCTTCAGGTCCTGAGCTACAGGCAGTTAGATTTGGGTGTGTCATTTTAGGTTGAAATTGAGATGAAGGGTCCTATCCAGAAGAGGTTTTAAAAATCCTTATTCAACCTGTCCCTTCCCCTTCATCTACACGGATTGAAATGGATTGAACAAGTGACATCAATAAGAGATCATGGCTTTCATCTGGATTCACCTGGCCAGTCTATGTCATATACACTAATATTAAACCATGGAAGAGGAATTCTACCCGCTCATTCTATGGTGAGTTTTTGATAGACATCAGGAATTAGATTTCACTATACAGTTCTACTTTACAAGCATTCCAGAACATTCTAACAAAAAGTTTATACAAGTCTGCTGAGACTAGCCAGGTAGCTACCTCCCAAGAATCGAAACACTTCTGACAGGTGACTTTGGGCTGAAATGTCTTTTGATAGTCTGCTGCAGAAATACTAGCTGCTCAACCGTCTATCCACAGATAATCAGTGTCATGTATTAAAGCCAAACTGCATCTCTTGACATGCAACATGCTTATATAGGACCTGATGGTTTTTAAGGAGAATATGTGAATACATGTGCCTGCAAGGATGTACATGAATGCTGGCGCTGCACATGTTCAAAAACAACAATGGTGAAGACGTCATGATGCAGCGTGAACGAGGTTGTGTGTGTGTTAGAGGATTAGTTTCTCTCGTGTGTGTGTGTGTGTGTGTGTGTGTGTGTGTGCGCGCGTGCAGCAGCCCCACATTAATTACAGTACAAAGGCTGTCACCCATCCCTCACTCAGAGGAAGAGAGGAAGAGAAGGAAGACAGGGCTCCAAGCACAGAGCTGTTTGAAGTGCCTATTCCACAGCAGGCATATTCCACAGCCTGATAAACATGGGGGGTGGAGGGACTGAAGAGCGTTGCAGGGAAGAGTGGAGGGGTTAGGATGTCGGGATGCTGAGGTGGCTAGTTTGAGTGGGTGGGGTGGGGTGGGGGGGTACGAGAGGTGATAAGGGGATGGGTCGCTGTTAATTTCTCCTACCTGATGAGTGTTACGCGAAGATGGGGACGGGGGGATGGGGGCTTCTCTCCCTCTCTTTGATCTCCCCCTATTGACCTGAAGGGAAGGGAGGGGGGGAGCTCTCACTTTTAATAAACGCCTAGTCGTTGAGCGAGAGGCACGGAGCAGGATTCTCACAGATACATAATGCATGGGCTGGGTCTCTTTTCTTCTCTCACTGCAGCTCCCCAAGAATAAATATCATCTTTATTTTTACCCTCCCTCTCTCCCTCCCTCTCTCCCTCCCTCTCCCTCCCTTACTCTCTCTCTTTATCCTTTTCTACACTTTTCTGCCGTTTAAAAGAGATCTCTTTACAAAGCCAGGATGTGACAGTGTGCTCGGCTTGCTTTTAGACTCCAAACGGGCAGGAGCTGAGGGTACCATGTTAGAAATGTGTTATTTTAATACACAAACAACAAACTTCAGACAGAGTGGTATCTTCTCTGTCACCGACTACAGACAGAGTGGTATCTACTCTGTCACCGACTACAGACAGAGTGGTATCTACTCTGTCACAGACTACAGACAGAGTGGTATCTACTCTGTCACAGACTACAGACAGAGTGGTATCTACTCTGTCAAAGACTACAGACTACAGACAGAGTGGTATTGTCACGTCCTGACCTTAGTTCCTTTTTTATGTCTCTATTTTAGGTTGGTCAGGGGGTGAGTTGGGGTGGGCATTCTATGTTTTGTGTTCTATGTTTTCTATTTCTATGTGTTTGGCCTAGTATGGTTCCCAATCAGAGGCAGCTGTCAAATGTTGTCTCTGATTGAGAAGCATACTTTGGTAGCCTGTTTTCCCACTTTTGTTTGTGGGTGGTTATTTTCTGTTTAGTGTTTTTGTTGCACCTTACAGAACTGTTCATTTGTCGGATTGTTGTTTTTGTTCAGTATTCAACTTTTTTTAAATGATTATGAATACGTACTACGCTGCACTTTGGTCCTCTTCTCCTTCTCCCGACGACAATCGTTACAGGTATCTTCTCTGTCACAGACTACAGACTACATACAGAGTTGTATCTAATGTCAGACACAGGTAACACACAGCATAGTGTGTGTGTGTGTGTGAGAGAGGTGGGTAGAAAGGGATTAACATATTTACAATGTTGGGGTGAAGAAGAGAGGAGAATCTGGGTGAAGAACAGAACAAAATCATAGGTCCACCCACTGGAGAGCCTGCCCAGCCAATCAGAATGAGTTTTCCCTTGCAAAAGGGCTTTATTACAGACAGAAATACTCCTCAGTTTCATCAGTTGTCCGGGTGGCTGGTCTCAGACGATCCCGCAAGTGAAGAAGCCAGATGTGGAGGTGCTGGGCTGGCAGGTTACACACGGCCTGCGGTTGTGAGGCCAGTTGGCCGTACTGCCAAATTCTCTAAAACGATGTTGGATGGGGCAGTTTATGGTAGAGAAATTAACGTTAATTTCTCTGGCAACAGCTCTGGTGGACATTCCTGCAGTCAGCATGCCAATAGCATTCTCCCTCAACTTAAGACATCTGTGGCATTGTGTTGTGTGGCAAAACTGCATATTTTAGAGGGGCCTTTTATTGTCCCCAGCACAAGATTCACCTGTGTAATGATCATGCTGTTTAATCCGATTCTTGATATGCTACAGCTGTCAGGTGGATGGATTATCTTGGCAAAGGAAAAAAGCTCAATAACATGAATGTAAACATGTATGCACACAATTTGAGAGAAATGAGCTTTTCTGTGCGTTTGGAAAATTTGGGGGATATTTTATTTCAGCTCATGAAACATGGTACCAACACATTACATGTTGCTTTTATATTTTTGTTCAGTATACAGTATATGTTAATGCTCTCACACACATCTGCCTTACAGACCAATCGTATGGTGTTGCCCTGTTTTGGGGGGTTAATGAACCACTGTTGTTGCGGTGACTCACTGATACCACATTGCCAGAGCATGTCATCTTCAGGCGCCCGTGATGTCAGTCAGTGAGATGTGAAAGCCATTAGTCCAGAGCGCTGTTGTACGAGGCCCACTCACCTCCTCCAGGAGTCATAACTGCTCTGATGCTGCTGCTGCTCGGCCAAGCATAAACATCACAGAGTTACACTGTTGATGTTATTAGATTGCCACTTCCAGACAGCCAATGGAGCGTGCATAAGGAGGCTATTTGTTTGTCTGTTTGTTTATTTGATTCCACTGGTAAATGATTGGTGAAAGCTCTTTGTCCATATGCAAAATCAAGCTGTTGTCACTTCTCGTGTGTGTGTGTGTGTGTGTGGTGTGTGTGTGAGCGCGCATGTGTGTGAGTGTGCGCGCATGCATCTATGTGTGTGTGTTTATCTCATTATGTGTGTTCATGTGAGTCCTTCATAGTGGAGGCCTTTTCACTTACAACCCCCAGCAGGCGATAAATCTGATGAGTGTAATGCATGAGCATGTTACCTGTGTGGCAACACTGCCACCTTCAGGAGAAATCATTTATTTTGATTTAAGGACATCTGATTGTGGAGAGAGTCTCTACATCAGCACTGAGTTCGTCCCCTTTTGTAAGGAGTCTGTGAAAACACACACAAACGCTGTCCTACACACAAACGCTGTCCTACACACAAACACATTCTCACATACACACGTATGCATACACACAAACACATTCTCACATACACACGTATGCATACACACAAACACATTCTCACATACACACGTATGCATACACACAAACACATTCTCACATACACACGTATGCATACACACAAACACATTCTCACATACACACGTATGCATACACACAAACACATACACAAAGTGGGGAGGAGACTCACTCATTCTTTTTCTCAACGCGCTTCTCTCATTGACCCCTTATATCTCGGTCTCCATCCTAAGTGGCGGTGGGTGTGAATGGTGTGAGTAATGGAAAAGGATGAGTGCAGGAAAGAGAGCAGCTCTCACTGGAGAAGGGAGTGGAGGGAGGGATGAGGGCTGGGGAAAAACAGACCAGATAAACAGGAGCGACATACTTTTTCTTAATGGATGTTATACAATTGCACGTGTGTGTGTGCGCTCACGTCTGTAAGCTCTTGTGTACGTGTAAGCATCTGTGTGTGTACCTGAACACTCCGTACTACCCCCCCCCCCCCCAGTCACCCTCATTATCCGTTACCATTCTCTGTCTAAGGTTTGTGTTTTGTTTTTTTGTTGTTTTTTTCTGCCTGGCTATGTAATTACAAACCCCGTCATTACTCTGTGCACCGATGCAATCGCCTGTCCCTGATTGATGATGTCGTAGGGAGCACCGCTTCTGGCTCCAGGATGGAGGATGGAAAGTGGTGTGCGTAGGTTGCCAGGTTAAGGCTCTTGTTCCCTTTACTGTTCTTTCCTTTTTAATCTCACAAACGTAACACACACACACACACACAGTCACACGAATGTAACACACACACACACAGTCACACGAATGTAACACACACACACACAGTCACGCGAATGTAACACACGCACACAGTCACGCGAATGTAACACACGCACACAGTCACACGAATGTAACACACGCACACAGTCACACGAATGTAACACACGCACACAGTCACACGAATGTAACACACGCACACAAAGTCTCACGAACATAACCCAACACACAAATACACGCACACTCACAGATTACACCACAGCATAGTGCTCAAAGCCCTGGTCTGAGATCAGATTTCTCTAACTTAATCCTGTCCTTCACTATAATGAGCTAGCACACACTTCTGTACCTGAGTCAGTGCTTACAGGCATGTTTCTCTCTGTGTGATAGGATTCATCCTCCAACCCCTCCGTGAGGTCCAAACTCTACGCCTCTCATTTAGTCATGAACAAGATCAAACAAACGAATAAGGAGACAATTTAGCTGAAGAAGTCCTGCAGGAGCTATCTCTTTTTTCTTTGGCTCTCCCAGTCATACAAACACAGACCATTAGAGCGAGAAGTAAAACCTGTCCCCTATTGCTCACCCTATTTCAAACACCTGACTGCAAAGCCTATACTACAATAATCACCAACACAGTGAGTACTATAGTGCGTAATACCTAAAGTGTATGATCTCCTAGACCAGGGTTTCCCAAACTCATTTTTACTCACGTTTTTTAGCTAGGTTTTCTAGCTCACTGATTTTGTTGTAAGTCTCCATCCCATGGCAAAATGCATTTTTCTCTCCGCCAACAAGAGGGGTGTGGACAGTTTGTGTCATGAACAGTGCCTGTGCCCATAGAAATAGATGGGGGGTGTTCCCCAATGCTGGAAGGGGGACCTGAGGGAAAAAGTTTGGGAACCAGTGGTGTAGTAGGACCTCTAGATCTGTCTTCATAATGGAAAGTGTTTTGTCTCCTAGACACCTCCCAACTGTCTACACCTGGCATCATACCTCACATTCAGTTGGCACAGGAAGGTGAGAAAACATTTGACAGCAGGCTACTTACTACCTGAAATTGTCCAATAGGACTGCTGATAATCACTTCTGTTTTAAACTCTTTTCACCTGTTTGTATTACATTTACCCTACAATACAGTAGTGGGTCTGTGCCTATAGGCCTGGCGAACAGTGTTACCAAGGATTTAATAGCAGAGTTTCCTTATGGGGCTCCCTACTGGGCCAGTAGAAGAAAACTATGAGCCTGTTCTGCTTAACACGTATAGAGACAGACAAACAAAGTGCAAATAAAAACACACACAGACTGATGACACATCAGTGTCCTGCTGTTCTCATACGGGGAGAGCTGTGGAAGATGTCCACACACCACATTAGCGGATGTCATCAGCAGAGAGAGGCAGAGCGTTCCGCAGCAGTACTCCGCCGTGTTCCACACACTTTATGTGTATTTATTTCCATTAAATAATGCTCCTGCCTTCCAATTGAAATCCCTGGATAACCTGGAGGTAGAAGTGCTCTATATCCGTGGGACAGCCGACCCGGTATTTGAACCAATGCCACAACGAACGACACAGCACAGTCAATATCACTGACCCAGGGCAGCCAAGGCATATGTGGTCCCCGGGTGACAGTACTTCAAGTCTCAGGAAGGCAGCAGTCATGCTAACTGAGGTCATTGTTGTGGAGTAGTAGATCAAATTAGAGGTGTTACAGACTGATAAGGTCCTGGGGTTGCCATGGCAATGGTGTGTCATGCACTTTAGCTTAGCCCCAGTAGCTACAAGAGTTTGGCTGTGATATAATCCAGTCTTGTACATCATTAGACTCACCTTTGAATAGATGCCATTATGTCATGGCATAACCTCCAGGCATAACAGGCCAGATTCTTAGCATGACTCTTCCTACGGTCATATTTATTTTTGTCCCTTGGATTTGACGTTTGCTGCCCAGGAGTTGACTAATCCTACCAATTAGAGAATAGACTCCTGAGGACATTATGGCCAGGCTTGATACAGACTTGTCCACCTTCTTCTCTCTCTCTCACAGTCTCTCTCTCTCTTGCCCTCTCTCTTTCATTCTCTCTGTTTCTCGCTGTCTCTCTCTCTCTCACCATCTCTCTCTCTCTCTCTCTCTCTCCTATACTGCAGGTTATTTGAGGCCACATATGATATTTTATCTCACATTCCCTCTCTTTCTCTCTCCCTCTACACAAGACGGTTTCTTTTCTTTCTTTTTTCCCTGTGAGAGGGAGTTGTGTGTCATTACTATTCAGACAGGGAGCCCTATCTTCTAGTACAGATAGAGATGGAGAATTGAGAGAGAGGCTGAGAGAGAGAGAGTGGGAGAGTGGGACACGCACACAGCAAGAGAGATAGAGATGGAGAAATGAGAGAGAGGCTGAGAGAGAGAGAGAGTGGGAGAGTGGGATACGCACACAGCAAGAGAGATAGAGATGGAGAAATGAGAGAGAGGCTGAGAGTGGGAGAGTGGGATACGCACACAGCAAGAGAGATGGACTGCAGAGTCGACTACACGCAATGTCGCCTCATAAAAAAAACTATGAACAACTGGAGAGGGAGGAATAGATCACCGTTTTTAATTCTCTTTTTTAACAGCTGACAATTGGAGTATAGGGTGTAATTGGTTGATATTGAAGTGGTCTGTAAGGCATATTGGAGTGGATGCATTGTCAGCATCTTCTAACAAAGAAGTCTCCAACTAAACATGTTTGAAGCACAGAGAGGCATAAACAAAGTTAATCATTGGGAATAAAATGCACAGTACACTCCCAATAACTCACAAAATAACGCACACTATCAAACTCAATCACTTCTCATGTTGTCTCTAGCATGGGACAACAAAGAAACAAACCCAAAATAAAGCACGATTACCCATCAATGCTTAAAAGTCAATGTAATGATCTCACTTTCTGCGTCTCCTACCTACTCCTCTTTTCTTTCTCCCTCTGTCTTTCACTCTCTCTCTGTCTGTCTCTCTGTTTATCACTCTCTCTCCCTCTCTTACACTCTCTCTCTTTCTCTCTTATCTCTCCCCCATTTCTCTTTCACTCTCCCCCCCCCCCCCCCCCAGCCAGAATGAACCAACCTCTGCACGGCATATTAGCAATGAAATCTGGAAAGCGGCAGCACCTGTCCTCTTTTCTCATCTCTTCCTGGCTTAAAACTGATTTCAAAGGCTATTATTCACTCCCTACCTCCCCCTACTCCCCCTACCTCCCCCTACTCCCCCTACCTCCCCCTACTCCCCCTACCTCCCCCTACTCCCCCTACCTCCCTCTACTTCCCATACCTCCCTCTACTTCCCCTACCTCCCCCTACTTCCCATACCTCCCTCTACTTCCCCTACCTCCCCTAATTCCCGCTACCTCCCCCTACCTCCCCCTACTCTCCCTACTTCCCCTACCTCCCCCTACTCCCCCCACTTCCCATACCTCCCCCTACTTCCCATACCTCCCCCTACCTCCCATACTTCCCATACCTTCCCCTACCTCCCCCTACTTCCCCCATCTCCCCCTACTCCCCCCACTTCCCATACCTCCCCCTACTTCCCATACCACCCCTACTTCCCACACCCCCCTAATTCCATACCTCCCCCTACTTCCCCCTACTCCCCCTACTTACCCTACCTCCCCCTACCTCCCCCTACCTCCCCCTACTCTCCCTACTTCCCCCACCTCCCCCTACTCCCCCCACTTCCCATACTTCCCCCTACTCCCCCCTCTTCCCATACTTCCCCCCACCTCCCCCTACTTCCCCTACCTACCCCTACTTCCCAAACCTCCCCCTACTTCCCATACTTTCCCTACCTCCCCCTACTTCTCCCCTACTTCCCCTACCTCCCCCTACTTCCCATACCCACCCCTATTTCCCCTACCTCCCCAGAACTTCCCCTACTTCCCCTACCTCCCCAGAACTTCCCCTACCTCCCCCTACTCCCCCTCTTCCCATACTTCCCCCCACCTCCCCCTACTTCCCCTACCTACCCCTACTTCCCAAACCTCCCCCTACTTCCCATACTTTCCCTACCTCCCCCTACTTCTCCCCTACTTCCCCTACCTCCCCCTACTTCCCATACCCACCCCTATTTCCCCTACCTCCCCAGAACTTCCCCTACTTCCCCTACCTCCCCAGAACTTCCCCTACCTCCCCCTACTCCCCCACTTCCCATACCTCCCCCCACTTCCCATACCTCCCCCTACTTCCCATACCCACCCCTACTTCCCCTACCTCCCCGAACTTACCCTACCTCCCCCTACTCCCCCCACTTCCCATACTTCCTCCCCCTACTTCCCATACCTCCCCCTACTTCTCCCCTACTTCCCCATACCCACCCCTACTTCCCCATACCTCCCCCTACTTCCCCATACTCCCCCTACTTCCCATACCCACCTACTTCCCATACCTCCCCCTACTTCCCCTACCTCACCCCACTTCCCATACTTCTCCCACCTCCCCATACCTCCCCCTACTTCCCCATACTCCCCCTACTTCCCATACCCACCTACTTCCCATACCTCCCCCTACTTCCCCTACCTCCCCCCACTTCCCATACCTCCCCCTACCTCCCCCTACTCCCCCTACCTCCCCCTACTTCCCCATACTTCCCCCCTACTCCCCCTACCTCCCCCTACTTCCCCTACCCCCCCCCCCCCACTTCCATACTTCCCCACACCTCCCCCTACTCCCCCTACCTCCCCCCACTTCCCATACTTCCTCCTACTTCCCCAACCTCCCCTACTTCCCCTACCTCCCCCTACTTCCACTACCTCCCCCTACTTCCCATACCCACCCCTACTTCCCCTACCTCCCCAGAACTTCCCCTACTTCCCATACCCAACCCTACTTCCCCTACCTCCCCAGAACTTCCCCTACCTCCCCCACTTCCCATACCTCCCCCTACTTCCCATACCTCCCCCTACTTCCCATACTTCCCCCTACTTCCCATACCCACCCCTACCCACCCCTACTTCCCGCACCTCCCCCTACCTCCCCCTACTTCCCCCTACTCCCCCTACTTCCCCCTACCTCCCCCCACATCCCATACTTCCCCCTACCTCCCCCCACTTCCCCTACCTTCCCCTACTCCCCCCACATCCCCATACTCCCCCCACATCCCCATACTTCCCCTACATCCCCATACTTCCCCTACCTCCCCATACTTCCCCTACTTCCCCTACTCACCCAGCCCTCCCCCTACTCCCCCAGCCTCCACCTCACAGTCTCTGTTCTGAACAGTAGATAATGACTCTCCTTTAGCAGAGATGGAGATTTCAGAAGTACTGAGAACCAGAGCTGAGTGCACTACTGGTCAGACTATGTAAAGAAAGTGACATACAGAGAGAGGGGGAAAAGGAGAAAGAGGGTACCGAGTGCGAAATTAGGCCCTGTGGCTGAACCACCGATAGACTCCATTATGATTACATGATAGAGGGATATGAACACGGTGTACCTTTAGGAAAAGAATTAGACCCTGTGTCCTTCAACACCTGTACAACCCACCAGGACCTCACAGGAGTAATAGCACACCTCACAATGCTCTACAGGGAGAGAGAGGGAGAAAGAGAGAGGGAAAAGGAGCGAGAGATAAGAGAGACATGCACTATATATACAGAAGTGGAAGGGGTGCGTCAACCGGGTTGGGTTGATTCACTGATGTGGTCATCCTGTCTGGGTTGGCGCCCCCCCCCCTTGGGTTGTGCCATGGCGGAGATCTTTGTGGGCTATACTCAGCCTTGTCTCAGGATGGTAAGTTGGTGGTTGAAGATATCCCTCTAGTGGTGTGGGGGCTGTGCTTTGGCAAAGTGGGTGGGGTTATATCCTTCCTGTTTGGCCCTGTCCGGGGCTGTCCTCGGATGGGGACACAGTGTCTCCTGACCCCTCCTGTCTCAGCCTCCAGTATTTATGCTGCAGTAGTTTGTGTCGGGGGGCTGGGGTCAGTTTGTTATATCTGGAGTACTTCTCCTGTCCAATTCGGTGTCCTGTGTGAATCTAAGTGTGCGTTCTCTAATTCTCTCCTTCTCTCTCTCTTTCTCTCTCTCGGAGGACCTGAGCCCTAGGACCATGCCCCAGGACTACCTGACATGATGACTCCTTGCTGTCCCCAGTCCACCTGGCCGTGCTGCTGCTCCAGTTTCAACTGTTCTGCCTTATTATTATTCGACCATCCTGGTCATTTATGAACATTTGAACATCTTGGCCATGTTCTGTTATAATCTCCACCCGGCACAGCCAGAAGAGGACTGGCCACCCCACATAGCCTAGTTCCTCTCTAGGTTTCTTCCTAGGTTTTGGCCTTTCTAGGGAGTTTTTCCTAACCACCGTGCTTCTACACCTCCATTGCTTGCTGTTTGGGGTTTTAGGCTGGGTTTCTGTACAGCACTTTGAGATATCAGCTAATGTACGAAGGGCTATATAAATACATTTGATTGATTGATTGATTGAAGTATGTGGACACCGCTTCAAATTTGTGGATTTGGCTTTTTCCGTCACATCCGTTGCTGACAGGTGTATAAAATCGAGCACACGGCCATGCAATCTCCATAGACAAACATTGGCAGTAGAATGGCCTTACGGAAGAGCTCAGTGACTTTCAACGTGGCACCGTCATAGGATGCTACCTTTCCAACAAGTCAGTTCATCAAATTTCTGCCCTGCTAAAGCTGCCCTGGTCCACTGCAAGTGCTGTTATTGTGAAGTTGTAAGCCACACAAGCTCACAGAACGGGACCACGGAGTGCTGAAGCGCGTAGCGCATAGAAATTGTCCCCGCAGCAATGTTCCAACATCTAGTGGAAAACCTTCCCAGAAGAGTGGAGGCTGTTATAGCAGAGAAAGGGGGGACCAACTCCATATTAATGCCCATGATTTTGGAATGATGTTCAATGTTCAACAAGGTGTCCACATGCCTTTGGTCATGTAGTCTACATAGAGACAGGTAGAGAGAAAGAGACGGTGCTTAAGCCCCACCCTCTTCAACATATATATCAATGAACAGTCTGCAGTACCCGACCTCACCCTACTAGAATCTGAAGTCAAATGTCTACTGTTTGCTGATGATCTGATGCTTCTGTCCCCAACCAAGGAGGGCCTACAGCAGCACCTAGATCTTCTGCACAGACCTGGGCCCTGACAGTAAATCTCAGGAAGACCAAAATAATGGTGTTCCCAAAAAGGTCCAGTCGCCAGGACCACAAATACAAATTCCATCTAGACACCGTTGCCCTAGAGCACACAAAAACTATACATATCTTGGCCTAAACATCAGCTTCACAGGTATCTTGCACAAAGCTGTGAACAACCAGAGAGACAAAGCAAGAAGGGCCTTCTATGCCATCAAAAGGAACATAACATTTGACATAGGATCTGGCTAGAAATACTTGAATCATTTATAGAATCCATTGCCCTTTATGGTTTCTGGGGTCCTCTCACCAATCAATAATTCACAAAATGGGGCAACCACCAAATTGAGACTCTGCATGCAGAATTCTGCAAAGATATCCTCAGTGTACAGTGTAAAACACAAAATAATGCATGCGGAGCAGAATTAGGTCACTAATTATCAAAATCCAGAAAAAAGCCGTGAAATTCTACAATCATCTAAAAGGAAGCGATTCTCAAACCTTTCATAACAAAGCCATCACCTACAGCGAAATCCACCTGGAGAACCCTAAGCAAGCTCGTCCTGGGGATCTGTTCACAAACACAAACAGACCCCACGACAATTAGACCCAACCAAATTATTTTTTATTTAACTAGGCAAGTCAGTTAAGAACAAATTCTTATTTTCAATAACAGCCTAGGAACAGTGGGTTAACTGCCTTGTTCAGGGACAGAACGCCAGATTTCTACCTTGCCAGCTCGGGGATTCGAGCTTCCAACCTTTCGGTTGCTAGTCTAACACTCTAACCACGAGGCTACCCTGCCACCCCAGGGTAGCCTAATGAGAAGACAGAAATATAATTACTTGACACAGGAAAACATGTACAAAAAAATGAGAACTAGAATGCTATTTGGCCCTAAACAGAGAGTACACAGGGGCAGAATACCTGACCACTGTGACTGACCCAAACTTAAGGAAATCTTTGACTATGTGCAGGCTAAGTGAGCATAGCCTTGCTATTGAGAAAGGCCGCCAAAGGCAGACCTGGCTCTCAAGAGAAGACCGGTTGTGTGCACACTGCCAACAAAATGAGGTGGTAACTTAGCTGCACTTCCTAACCTGCCAAATGTATGACCATATTAGAGACACATATTTCCCTCAGATTACACAGACCCACAAAGAAATCAAAAACAAATCCAATTTTGATAAGCTCCCATATCTATTGGGTGAAATACCACAGTGTTCAATCACAGCAGCAATATTTGTGACCTGTTGCCACAAGAAAAGTGAAACCAGTAAAGAACAAACAACATTGTAAATACAACCCATATTTATATTTATTTATTTTCTCTCCTGTACTTTAATAACTATTTGCACATCATTACAACATTGTATATTGACATAATACGACATTTGAAACGTCTATATTCTTTTGGAACTTTTGTTAGTGTAATGTTTACTGTTAATTGTTATTGTTTAGTTCACCTTTGTTCATCTATTTCACTTGCTTTGGCAATATAAACATATGTTTCCCATGCCAACAAAGCCCCTTAAATTGAAATTGAATTGAATTGAGAGAGAAGTAGAGAGACAGAGGAATGGAATCAATGGTAAGAGGTAGAAAGACCACCCTAACATGATAATACCTGCGTTTAGCCCAAGCTCTGCTCAGTGAGAGAGAATGATCAGCACTACTTCACTGTGAGGCGACCAGTTCAGCTCAGCCTCGTTATGTGCTGCCAGTTTCATCTGGGTGACAGCTCATTTCCTCTGAAATAACTGCCTTCCCTCAAACTCAGGGGCCAACGCCAACACTAAGCTTTCTTTGTCTCTCTCTACCTCTCTCACACAACTCACTCTCTCCGCTCTCTCTCTCTCCCAGCCACTCTCTCTCTCTGCTCTCTCTCTCGCTCTCCCTGTCTCTTTCTTTCTCCCTCTTTCTTTCTCTCTCTTGCTCTGCTTCCTCTCTCTCACTCCCTCTCTGCCTCCTCATTTCATTCTGTCCCCTTTCTCTAATTTTCTCTTTCCCGTTTTTTCAACCTCTCACTCGCTCTCCTGCATTCTCCCTTGCTGGGTTCTCAGAAACATGGAAGGTATTTTCAATTCATATGTGGAGGGGTGAGGTAAGTGCACAGTAAAAAGAGATGATCTTTGGTGACATGTTGTACAATATTTTCAGGCTTGATAGACACAAAGGAAGACACGAACATGAAAGAACATACGTTGAAACACACACACACATACATGCCCTCTTACACACAGAGGCTTGAGGCTCTAAAGGCTAACAAATAGCTGTGATCTGTCCCAGACAGAGAGAGGAAGGAATGGGATAGTTTAAATCAGCAAAGCTGCTGCTGCTGCCCGTCGAATACCAATACCCCTGCTTGAGCACAGCAAGGAAAGGAGCAGAGTGAGCAAACACACAAACGGACACACAACCATACCCCACAAATCCCCTTAGCCAAGTGCAGTACATTAACATTCACACGGAATACAATGCCAAACATTTTGCTCTTGCTTCTTGCTTTCTCATTTTTTAACCTCATCTCATACAGTCTCATACAGCCTTTTCTATTTCGCAAACTCTGCTTTTCCATTGAATGCAATGAGAAAAGGAGGGAGATAAGACAAGGTGTTCATAGGGAAATGTGAAGACAGGGCTCCAGTATGATCAGTTTAAAGCGCTGCACCATCTAGACCAAATCAAATGACAGCCCCAAGAGACCTCCCCTCTCCTCTTCTTTTTCTGGAGCCGGGCCCAAAGATAGTGATTTCATTTCAGTAAATGTTTCTCTCTTTATGTCGTTCTTTGTCTTAGACACCCCACACAGACATGCACGCACACACACACACACGCACACACACACATACGCACACACACACACGCACGCACGCACGCACGCACACACACACATTTTCACAACCAAACACACTTCCTATTTGCATCCCACCACCTTTCTCCTTCCCTCTGTGTTTTCAATCACATAGCTTATATAGGCCTATGATTGTGTAGAGTGAAGGCGGAGGTAGAAGGCGGGGAGGGGGCAGTAGGATGAAACAGGTCTATTTAAGAGCTGACTCATCAGCTGAGCATGACTTCCCTCACTGTGCCGGCCCCAGGGCTTATAGCCGCCAGCGTTGTGATTGAGTGCTGTGATTTTCCCATCACAGGAATAAACCAACACTTACTGACATAAATCTATCTTTTGGATTGCAAATACAGTCAATTTTGAAGATTTACAGGGATTTTTTTTTACCACAGAAAGCACTCCTTTCTCTGAATTTCTCCACAGCACAGAACACTAAAGCTTTCTCCAATGAATGGGCTCCAGAATAATACAGACATTTAGGTATAGGTGAGTCATTGTAGCACTGTCTTGACAAATGGGAAGGAACCCTAAATGGATCAACCCAACTCCATCACCTGCAGCTGTTGGAATAGAACGATGATTCACATTCTGGCTACCACCAACTGCCACACACACACATACTTTCCGGGCACCCACATACTTTCAGGGTCAGAAGGGTCGAATATCTCGTTTTGAATACTGCCTAGCTTGAAAAGAGCAATCGGAGGATGCAGAGTAGTGGAGAGATAGCTGCAGTGACTATGCATATCTGAATATTCAAAAGACAAGACTGCAAAGGAAACATTTAGAGTAACTTTGGGTGAACTCCTGAGCTCTTGCCCGCCTATTGTTATGATGAGGCAAACAGCCAATTAGAGCAGAGAGATGGCGTGGACTGCTTAGCAGACCGCAGGTAAAGGGGAAGGGAGTGGGGCATGAGGGGGGCTTCACAGGAAATCAAACAGCTCATTAATTTAAAGCCCTGTGTGTCACCTGTTGTTGTAAGTGGCAGAGCTGATCCTCATTCGGATGTTTTACATTCAGACCCAGGCAGCGCTCTGACTGGCAGAATTGATCCGCCTCGTTAAAAGGCTGCAGTCAGATGATCGCTCGTCACTCGATTGATCACCCAATCAGTCAAATCAGGTAATCATTTTTCGTTTGTATTATGCCTGGCTGTCACAGAATCCTTGAGCACAGGCCCAGGCATGAATAGTCAAACCCAGAGACAACCTGTTATGATGAGCCTATTAGCCCACATTTCAGACCTCATTATAGTTTGTTTAATGGCTCTGGTACTAGTATGTACAGTGAGGGGGGAAAAGTATTTGATCCCCTGCTGATTTTGTACGTTTGCCCACTGACAAAGAAATGATCCACCTATAACTTTAATGGTAGGTTTATTTGAACAGTGTATTCGCCATTCCAAAAGTGTTTTCCTGCGGTGCGTGAACAATGATGAGGACATTCACCGTGTTGTGGATGATAAGACAGGCTTGAAGCAAATGAATGTGTGCTAAACGTTATGTTTTATTTTCATTTATTTCATTTGTTTTATTTAATTTCTTACATTTGATTACAGACAGTACACCTATGTTGCAATTATATCTGGGAGAAAAAAAATGCATGAATGATTGTCGAGGATGTCTTCATTGATCACACCTTTTGATTACACATTGGATAGATATTATGTCAATTGTAGATTTTCTGTCAGTTTTGTTGGGTAACGTAAGTCTATTGCCTAATGTGAACTGTGTAATCTACTGTCATTTACAGGACTGTAGCATATTACTTTCAGCACTTCTAAGGGTGATTTGAAACCGGTATCTTGTATTGTTTGCTATTGGATTAACTGGTAGTTAAAAGGACTACATTGAAAATATATCATTATGTTGTGTTTTGGTGATTAAACCAATGTTCTCATTACATTTCACAATAAACTCATTTTTGACTCAATGGTTGTGTTGTGAGTGATGTTTCCAATCCAAATGAATGCACAATGGCAGGTTTTGATCGAAAGACTGGCGGCGTTACAGGTGTTACCAGTGTGGAGTTTTGTACTAAGAGTTGTGAAAAATGTACCACATGCTTGTGAAAATAGTACCAAAATAGTACCAAATAGGACTTTCGGTAAAAACCGAAAGTCATGCTGAAGGTCTAAAACATAAAACAATGTGAGGATAAGTTCATGGATTGGCAGAACATCAATTGTTTTCTATTTCATAGAAGTAAAGAATATAAGATAATACTTTGATTAGGCTACTTTTCTTCTTGAACATATTGCGGTGTAGTTTAATGCAGTCTAGTTCAACTGTAGCTCAACACTTGCAGCTTAGGTTTGAGCTGTTCTTGTCTATTAGTGTTCTGTATTATGGCATGTTTTGTGTGGACACCAGGAAGACTAGCTGCTGCTTTTGCCACAACTCATGGGGATCCTAATAAAACACCAAAAATACAAATGTTCACAACATGTCCTGCAAAGCAATTTACATTTACCGCTATTTAGAATTTTTACACTTCCATTAAAGTCTCCATCTTCTAGAAGGTGAAACTCATAACTGGTGCTGGCAGCTATGTACAGATTTTACCCTTGTTTTCGTGGTGGATTTCTGCCATGAACAACAAAACAACATAAAGGAACTAACTAGGGAGAAGCTGACACACTAAATACCCAGGGGGAGAGAACGGAGAATGTTTTAAGTGTGTTTTACCCAAAACAATGTGTTTTTTTGTTTCACAGAATATAATAAATATAATAACTTTAATCCCTGAGTATACACAGGAGTGCTCATTAATTCTGTCTCCATGGAGACCAAAACATTAGTACCACAAACAGGGATCAAAACAATGCAACGTTTATCTCTGTCCTTCTGTCACTCTCCCACAATGCACCCTGATAAACACCTAGACAAACAATAGAACAAATACTATGTGAGGAAGAACGAGGATAACACACCTAGAAAAGCCTAATAAAAGCACCGGGAGGGACGTGATAAAACCTGCCGTGTATTCATTACAATTCAAATATAGTTATTAGGGTTGTCGTCACAGTCAAATTGTTATTTTGCTAAATAACAAGATGGAACAACATTTATTGGTATTGTTCATGCACACAACACTATTTTCAGTGTTGTAAAGTACTTAAGTAAAAAATACTTTAAAGTATTACTTAAGTTGTTTTTGGGGGTATCTGTATTTTGCTATTTATATTTTTAATTACTTTTACTTCACTACATTCCTCAAGAAAATAATGTACTTTTTACTCCTTACATTTCTACTCCCTGACACCCAAAAGTACTTGGTACATTTTGAATGCTTAGCAGGACAGGAAAATGGGCCAATTCACACACTTATCAAGAGAACATCCCTGCTTCTCCCTAATGCCTCTGATTTGGCGGACTCACTAAACACAAATGCTTAATTTGTCAATTATGTGTGCCCCTGACTATTGTAAATTTAAAAAACAAGAAAATTGTGCCGTCAGGTTTGCCTAATATAAGGAATTTGAAATGATTTTTACCTTTACTTTTACTTTTGATACTTATGTATATTTTTTTAAATAAAATTTACTTTTGCTACTTCAGAATATTTAAAATCAAATACTTTTAGACTTTTACTCAAGTAGTGTTTTACTGGGTAACTTTCACTTGAGTCATTTCCTCAATTATGACAATTGAGTACTTTTTTTATGTGTTTATTACTGAGGCACACACAGTGGTAAATTAACTGATATTCAACATACACACACACACACACACACACACACTCACGCCACTCACATGCAGGTTTGAGGTTAATTGATGACCCGTCTGTCAGCCTGTCTGTGTGGGATGAAAGACTAGAGGAGGTATGACTGGCCCCAACCTAAGGAAAGCGAGGGAGAGGGTCAGCAATTAGAAGCCCAGTCACTAACCAGAAGTGACACAGGCAGGGGTCAGAGGTCAAAGATAGTTAGGACTTTAATTATACATTTCCCTGATTCTGGCACAACCGTCACCCAAGGGCCACACACACACACACACACACACACACACACACATAGCACCACACACATAAATGCACACACACACACACACATTGGAACTCTACTAATGAGCATAGGCCAGGGCATCAAAGGTGAGTTTATTAATACTTCCAAGACCTTATTTAATATTTCAGAGTGAGAATAAAACTCTGCTAACATAGATTACATAGAGCATTATCAAACCGACCTACTAGGTTCAAATAGTTTGAAAATAGTTTGAAAAATCTATCAAATACCTGGAGGGTTTGATTGAGTCTGCCTGGAGTGGCAGATGAGCAGGATTTGCACGTTTGACACAATTGCATTGGTTCCGTTGCGCAAGGCAAGCTCAATCAAGCACAACGAAAGCACTTAAAAGATTTAGGATTTCAAATACTATTTGAACATTTAGAAAGTTTGCATAGATAATAGAGTTGACAGCTGCCTGCGATGGTGTGTTTCCATTTAACAATCTTGTGTCGATAAAAACAGATGGACATGATGAAGTCACATTAAAAAATAATAATACAGTGCCTAATAAAACTGTAGTGGTTGAAGTGTTTCCATTACCCATTAAGCTAATTGAAAAATAATACATTGGTGACAGCCTGTATGTCACGCCCTGGCCATAGAGAGGCTTTTTATTCTCTATTTTGGTTAGGCCAGGGTGTGACTAGGGTGGGCGTTCTATGTTCTTTTTTCTATGTTTTTGTATTTCTTTGTTTTTGGTCGGGTATGGTTCTCAATGGGGCGGCAGGGTAGCCTAGTGGTTAGAGCGTTGGACTAGTAACCAGAAGGTTGCGAGTTCAAATCCCTGAGCTGACAAGGCACAAATCTGTCATTCTGCCCCTGAACAGGCAGTTAACCCACTGTTCCCAGGCCGTCATTGAAAATAAGAATTTGTTCTTAACTGACTTGCCTGGTTAAATAAAGGTAAAATAAAATAAAAAAATCAGGGACAGCTGTCTGTCGTTGTCTCTGATTGAGAACCATATTTAGGTAGCTCTTGCCCACGTGGGTTTTGTGGGTAGTTGGTTTCTGTTTTGTGTTTCTGCACCTGACAGGGCTGTTTCGTTTTCGTTCATTCTCTTGTTATTTTGTTTTGTGTTCAGTTTCAATAAAAATAACATGAACACTTACCACACCGCGCTTTGGTCCACACCTTCTTCATACGACGACCGTTACAGAACTACCCACCACAAACAGTCCAAGCAGTGTGGGGAGCAGAGGGTTCAGGACTCCTGGACTTGGGAGGAGATATTGGACGGCAAGGGACCCTGGGCACAGGCTGGGGAATATCACCGCCCCAAAGAAGAACTGGAGGCAGCTAAAGCTGAGCGGCGGCGATATGAGGTAAGGCAGTGCAACAGGCACAAGAGGCAGAATTCTTGGGGGGGGGCACACAGGGAGATTGGCGGAGTCAGGCGATAGACTTGAGCCAACTCCCCGTGCTTACCGGGAGAGGCATAGTACTGGTCCCGGCACCGTGTTATGCGGTGAAGCGCACGGTGTCGCCAGTTCGCGCTCATAGCCCGGAGCGCTTTAGGCCAGCCCCACGCAAGTTCCATGCAAGATTGGGCATCCAGCCAGGGCGTCTTGTGCCAGCTCAGCGTGTTTGGTCTCCGGTACGCCGTTTCGGTCCAGGGCATCCTGCGCCAGCGCTGCGTGCTGTGTCTCCGGGACGCTGGGAGCGTGCAGTTTGCCCTATGCCTGCGCCCCGCCCGTGCCGGGCGAATGTGGGCATTGAGCCTAAGGGAGAGGTGCGAGTGGTATGCACCAGATCTCCAGTGCTCCCCCACAGCCCGGTTCAACCTGTGCCTGCACTCTGGAGGGTCCGGGCTAAAGTGGTCATCCAGCCTGGAGGAGTGGTGCCAAGGCTGCGCTCCAGTGCTCCCCCACAGCCTGGTCCATCGGGTGCCTCCTCCACGCACCAGGACTCCTGTAGGTCTCCCCAGCCTGGTGGTTCCTGTGGCAGCCCCACGCACCAGGCTGTCTCTCCGTCTCCTCCTTCCAGGTTCTCCCGCCTGTCCGGCGCTTCCAGAGTCTCCCTCCAGTCAGGAGCCACCAGAGCCGCCCGTCAGTCAGGAGCCGCCAGAGCCTCCCGTCAGTCAGGAGCTGCCAGAGCCTCCCGTCAGTCAGGAGCTGCCAGAGCCTCCCATCAGTCAGGAGCTGCCAGAGCCTCCCGTCAGTCAGGAGCTGCCGGAGCCGCCCGTCAGTCAGGAGCTGCCAGAGCCTCCCGTCAGTCAGGAGCTGCCAGAGCCTCCCGTCAGTCAGGAGCTGCCAGAGCCGCCCGTCAGTCAGGAGCTGCCAGAGCCGCCCGTCAGTCAGGAGCTGCCAGAGCCGCCCGTCAGTCAGGAGCTGCCAGAGCCGCCCGTCAGTCAGGAGCTGCCAGAGCCTCCCGTCAGTCAGGAGCTGCCAGAGTCGCCCTTCACTCCGGAGCTGCCAGATCCGCCCTTCACTCCGGAGCTGCCAGATCCGCCCTTCACTCCGGAGCTGCCAGATCCGCCCTTCACTCCGGAGCTGCCAGAGCCTCCCTTCACTCCGGAGCTGCCAGAGTCGCCCTTCACTCCGGAGCTGCCAGAATCACATCCCCTCAGTCCAGAGGCGCCCCTCAGTCCAGTGGCGCCCTCTATGAGGGTCTTCAGTCCGGGGCCCGCTGCGAGGGTCCCAGCTCCAAAGGCGCCACCTAAGTTGTTTTCTGTTTTGTGTTTATGCAACTGACAGGACTGTTTCGTTTTCATTTATTCTCTTGTTATTTTGTTTTGTGTTCAGTTTAAATAAAAAATAACATGAACACTTCCACACAGCGCATTGGTCCAATCCTTCATACTCCTCGTCAGAAGAGGAAGAAAACCGTTACACTGTATGCCCTCCCACCTAACTGTTTCATGTCTCAGGATGCCCACAAAAGGATAGAATGCAATAATTGACTAATATTTGCCATATTCTAATCATTCTTATGTGCCAACGTATCGCCACGCCCGTGCCATAGTGAAACTTCCATCCAGCCAACCAGAAAAGCAAGTCGAAGCAATTCAGCCATTCTTGAAAGTCAGGACAAAGATCCCGCAAAGAAACATTGTTTTTATAGTTGAACATTTTATTTAGCAGGCATTTAGAACTACGTGTGGAGTGAAGTTTCATAGTTAGGGCAAAGTGATGGCATCAAATATTTATTTTTCATTTACAATCTATAGAAAGGTTCTGCTTTTGTGAAACCTCACAGCACAGTTGAAAAATATATGGCAAATAGAAATCCAATATGGATGGTGTTAAGAGATAGACGGGAGGGGTTGGATGGAGCTGAAGGTTGTGAATAATAAAACGTATATAGGTTCTGAACTTTTGTGAAATAAATAGATGGGAGTGGTTGAGGATAGAGGCAGGACAGGATTAAAAACAAATAAAATATAACAATTGTAAAATAGACTGTGCCTGTAAAATGTATATAGTATGTATAAGCTGGAAGTAGAAGACTAAGGGGTGGTGTTCACTACTTTACTCCAATTAGGGGAGAGATGGTAGGGTTAAAGGAAAATTAAAGATTTTCAAAAATATGTGTATATATTTATATTTAAATATATATGTATATGTAAGTCGGAAGTTTACATACACCTTAGCCAAATACATTTAAACTCAGTATTTCACATTTCCTGACATTTAATCCTATTAACAATTTCCTGTCTTTGGTCAGTTAGGATCACCACTTTATTTAAAGAATGTGAAATGCCAGAAAAATAGATAAATAAATTATTTATTTCAGCTTTTATTTATTTCATCACATTCCAGTGGGTCAGAAGTTTACATACACTCAATTAGTATTTGTTAGCATTGCCTTTAAATTGTTTAACTTGGGTCAAATATTTGAGGTAGCCTTCCACAAGCTTCCCACAATAAGTTGGGTGAATTGTGTCCCATTCCTCCTGACAGAGCTGATGTAACTGAGTCAGGTTTGTAGGCCTTGCTCGCACATGCTTTTTCAGTTCTGCCCACAAATTTTCGATAGGATGAGGACAGGGCTTTGTGGACACTCCAATACCTTGACTTTGTTGTCCTTAAGCCCTTTTGCTACAACTTTGGAATTATGCTTGGGGTCATTGTCCATTTGGAAGATCCATTTGCGACCAAGTCTTAACTTCCTGACTGATGTCTTGAGACGTTGCTTCAATATATCCACAAAATGTTCTTGCCTCATGATACCATCTATTTCGTGAAGTGCACCAGTCCCTCCTGCAGCAAAGCACCACCACAACATGATGCTGCCACCCCCAAGCGTTACGGTTGGGATGGTGTTCTTCGGTATACAAGCCTACCCCTTTTTCCTCCAAACATAACGATGGTCATTATGGCCAAACAGTTCTATTTTTATTTCATCAGACCAGAGGACATTTCTCCAAAAAGTACAATCTTTGTCCCCATGTACAGTTTCAAACTGTAGACTGGCTTTTTAATGGTGGTTTTGAAGCAGTGACTTCTTCCTTGCTGAGTGGTCTTTCAGATTATGTCGATATAGGACTTGTTTTACCGTCGATATAGATACTTTTGTATCCGTTTCATACGGCATCTTCATGACGTCCTTTGCTATTGTTCTGGGATTGATTTGCACTTTTCGTACCAAAGTACGTTTATCTCTAGGAGACAGAACGCGTCTCCTTCCTGAGCAGTATAACGGGTGCGTGGTCCCATGGTGTTTATACTTGCGTACTATTGTTTGTACAGATGAATGTGGTACCTTTCAGGCATTTGGAAATTGCTCCCAAGGATGAGCCAGACTTATAGAGGTCTCCAATTGGTCTTGGCTGATTTATTTTGATTTTCCCATGATGTCAAGCAAAAAGACACTGAGTTTGAAGGTAGGCCTTGAAATACATTCACAGGTACACCTCCAATTGACTCAAATTATGTCAATTAGCCTATCAGAAGCTTCTAAATCCATGATATCATTTTCGGGAATTTTCCAAGCTGTTTAAAGGCAACTTAGTGTATGTAAACTACTGACCCACAGGAATTGTGATACAGTAAATTACAAGTGAAATAATCTGTATGTAAGCAATTATTGGAAAAAGTGCTTGTGTCATGCATAAAGTAGATGTCCTAACCGACTTGCCAAAACTGTAGTTTGTTAACAAGAAATTGATGGCGTGGTTGAAAAACAAGTTTTAATGACTCCAACCTAAGTGTATGTAAACTTCCGACCTCAACTGTATGTATGTATTTGTGTGTGTGTGTGTGTGTGTCGGTGTGTGTGTGTGTGTGTGTGTGTATATATATATGTA
Source organism: Oncorhynchus masou masou (assembly GCF_036934945.1). Classification (NCBI taxonomy): domain Eukaryota; kingdom Metazoa; phylum Chordata; class Actinopteri; order Salmoniformes; family Salmonidae; genus Oncorhynchus; species Oncorhynchus masou. The sequence goes on along the minus strand of NC_088243.1, from coordinate 60,802,596 downwards.
TATATATGTGTGTATATATATGTATATATATATATTTGCACAATTGGAAGTGATGCAGACAATTACACCCCCTAAAAATGTGTTTAAAAAGTGTTGGCATCACGTGCCCCTTATACCTTCAAAATTATTTGGCACACCTAATTTATTTGAAAACAGAGTTTCCATCATCATTTGTGGCAATAAAGTAAGACAAGAGAAAAATGGACCCCTCTCGAACCGATAGAAATATTGTTGCTCTTAAGAACATTTCTCCTATATCTGCCATTTCCAACACGTTGCTATGATTTTTTTTCCGTGACATCGCTTTTGTCTAATAAACCTGGGTCAATGGAAACCTGCCTTATGAGTCTGTGTGTGTTGGTGTGTCGCTCTCTTTCTATGGTAGTTAATGTTGATGATAAGTACTTGGGAAGTTGAAATGATGATGAGGTCATATTCTCTCCCCTTTCCCTCAAATTACCTCCATGTCCATTTGGGTCTCATTAAAAAGCCATTCCCCAATATGTCACTCACAGCCCCACCGTATGGTTAGGCCTTAGCAATGAAAGCAATGAAAAAAGAGCTCCAAGTTCATTATCGTTTGAGCGAGACAATGATTATCTGTCTTCATATATAGTGCCACTCGATCTCTCCTTTCCTCTCCTCCTCTCTCCTTTCCTTCTCTTTTCCTTTCCTTTTGCTGTCTCTGTCTGTCACGCTTATTTAGTTCCAGGCAGGGCTGACACATAAATGCACACACACACATACAGTACACATACACACACACAGTATGTCTTAATGAGAAAGTGTGGGTTTGTTAAGCTCCTATCCTTCTCCGCCTGCGGTCGAGCTGAGGAGACCGCTTTCATTCACAGCTGAGATCCAGAGATCCAGAAATACAGCCACTGTGATTCACTGCAGCCGCTGTCAATAGACAGGCACGCACTTCCCCTGCTGCTTTCTCATTGCAATGGATCCAGGAGAGGTATGCTTTTACACTAACACCGAAAGGTTATGACATTAAAGGTTGCATTAGGAAGTCCGTTTAGGTAGGGTGTATAGAGAATATACGAGGGGACAAGGGTGTGACAAAGGTTGTATAGGAGAGAGTGGCAGGGTGTGTGTGTAGCATGTTAAGGGTTTCGAGTATAGCGAGGTTGTGGGAGAAGTCTCATGTCTATTGTCTTGAAGGTCACAAGTGCCATCTTTGATTAGGAGAGTTTGGTCACCACGACCTCTGGGAGCTGTGTGGACAGGCAGGGGATGAGACAGAGGTCTGTGTCATCACAAGATCACACACACACAGATACAGGTCTTGGTGAGCTAATGCATGTGGGTCAGTGGTAGTGTAGTGTGACTTTCTAGCATTATCACACTGAGCTCCAAGTAATCTGTCTGCGTGTGTCTGTACATGTGTCTCGGTCTGTGTGTGTTTGTGTGCGTCAAAAATCAGAATAATTTCCTGCTGCAAGGCACAGGCTGTCAGCACAATTGATGGGAACCCAATTAGTTTATTTTTCACATAATTTCTCCCTTTCTGGCACGGCAAATTGTCAGCTGCCTTCTTCCATGCCGCGCCTCCTTTTAATAGGCTTTCCTTATCACTTTCTGAGGGAGTGAGGGCAGAATGATGTAATGGACAGAGCAGCCAATTAGATACATCCATATCATTATTTTTAACACAGCCTCTGTTTATCATCTGTTTATTATCTACATCCTGGCATTTGAATTTTTCTGAGTTTGTTTGTTTGGTTGTTTGTTTGGAGCTTAGAGGAGAAAAGGTCTTACCAGGTTGAGAAAGAGAGAAGTGTTTATTTTATTCACGTTTAAGTTTGAAACCTTTGCTTGGATCGCATATCCGCAGAGTTTTCAAACCCAGAGGCCCAACAGGCTAATACTTCCGGGAATGCCTCACGAAGAATACTCAACAGAACAGGGTTTGGTGTTTGGCAGGTCAATGGGAGAAGTGAAAAAGTTATCCTTAGCTGTTCATTCTCTCAAAGTCTAAAGGCAAAACCGAGATTGGAGCCAATGTCTTCAGTAGCTGAAACTGTCACGACTAAAACCTTGTGAAAGTGACAAACTTACATGTTTTCATTTTCGTCAAAAACAACATGATATCGAAGAAGTGACTTTGATATGACAGCCTGCACATGCGCAGTCTAAGACTTTTGTGTATCGATGTTTGAAGGGGCACGAAGACATCCAAAACATCCAATATTCCCAAAATATCCAATATACCTAAAACATCCAAAACATACATTTTACCTAAAACATCCAAAACATACAATATACCTAAAACATCCAAAACAACCAATATACCCAAGACATACTGTGCCTTATTGCATAGTATTGGCTCACTTTGTCTATGCATGTACGTTTGTCTGTTTCTGTCTGTGTCTCTGCCTGTGTCTGGGTTTAGGTGGTTTCTTGCGTGTGCCTGCGTTAGTGTGTGTGTGAGTGTATACTATATGCTATTTGTGTAAGTGTATGTGTAAGGCACAGCCCTATGACCTCAGCAGACCCCCTCCTAGTCAGTGTGTGATGGACCATCAGTGCCCCCTGCTGTCCGGGTTGAGCAGGGCATGATACCAGTCGTCCTCTCATACCACTGGAACAGTAGGTTGTCTGTTGAGATGTGAGAAGCCTCTGCTCTAGACTCACTGTGTCTGTCTGAGTGTTTGTGAGAACTAGACATATTGATGGCACACAAGCCTTTTTTGCCAGTGAAATACGTACCGTGGCACTCTCTCTTTTTCTCTATAGCTAACGGATTTTTATCAGACTGTCTTACTCTGTCAACATCCCTCTCTCCCTTCCTAGTTGATAGATGTCTATCTAAGATCAATGATTTAATGGGCTCTATTTTAACAAATTTAACACAATGGGTAAATCTTAGCGCTGGCCATAGTGTTATAGGTTTGGGGATCTTCATTGACTACAGTTCAGCATTCAACACTATTGTTCCCTCCAAGCTCGACACCAAGCTCAGAGTCCTTGGTCAGGACACCACCCTATGCAACTGGGTCCTGGACTTTGTGACGGGTAGACCAATGGCTGTGAGGATTGGCAACAACACCTCCTCCACACCGATTCTTATTAACACAAGGGCCCACCAGGGGTGTGTTCTCAGCCCTCTTCTGTGCTCCCTGTTAACCTGCGACTGTGGGCTTTGTACAACACCAACACATCAGGTTTGCTGACAACACCACAGTTGTAGGCCTGATAACCAACTACGACAAGTCAGCCTATAGGGAGGATGTAAGTGAACTTACAACTGGCATTGTGGTGACAGGACAACAACCCCTACTGCAACGTCAGCAAAACAAAGGAGTTGATTGTTAACTTCAGGAAGCAGAGGATGGAAAATGCCCCAATCCACATCAACCGGACTACAGTAAAGAGAGTCAGCAGTTTTAAGTTCCTCTACGTCAACATCACAGAGGACTTGACATGAACCAACAACACCACCACTCTTGTCAAGAGGGCGCAACAGCGTCTATACTTCCTAAGGTGTCTGAAACATTTTGTCATGACACCCTGGGTGCTCTCCAGATACTACCACTGTACCATCAAGAGCGTCCTGACCGGTTGCATCACAACGTGGTACAGGAATTGCTCCAACCACAACCGCAAGATCCTCCAGCGGGTGGTGGAGATGGCCCAGTATGTCACTGGGATCGTGCTCCCACCTATCCAGGACATCTACTCAAAATGGGGAAGGCACGCAGCATCATCAAGGACCCAACACACCCCAGCCACATAAACTGTGCCTTCCTGTATTATACTTATGCTCAGAAATGTATTCTATTCTACTAAGCCATTTATTGTTGCATTGTTGAGAAGGAACCTGCAAGTTAGCATTTCGTGGACGGTGTATACCATGTTTATTCTGTGCATACATACAACTAACAAAACTTGAAACATGTCAGAAATATTTTTGCTATTTTCACAACCAGAATTGTGCGCAGTAGCTGGCGGCGGCGCTAAAGGGTTGGGTTTTGATGCATAAACAAGTTGTGGGTGTGTATAGGCAACAATATTTCTAAATAGGATCGGATCAGAGCATGATATCATAATGTATCCCCTGTCAGTGACTTTTCCACATTAAAACTACAGTCACTGTCACCTTTCATTCAATGGGCATCACACATAGGACCAATGTGTCCACACAAGCTGCATGGATGAAAATAATGTCCAAAATGAAGAAAGAACTTCACTATCTGTTGACTGTTTTGCTGCTCGTGATATTTTAATAGAGCATTGGTTATAAAATACGGATTAGGCTACTGTGCTCATCTGCTGGCAGTCAGTGCCATAACCAATTACGTTACCACTAACGCTTCAAACACACTGATAATGTCGTTGCATTTTGGTACACCAGAATTACATTTATTTCCAATGAAACGCTGTGTTTGCCTTGCAGCATTGCATTGCAGAGGCAGTTGCAGTGCGTTCGGTGTGATTTATGGAACATATGCATCAAACTGTATGCCTAGAAGGCTTGGCAGAAATGGTAGCTTTGGTAAATGTTGTTACACATCCAGATGATGCTGCATACTATTTTGCGCAACAACACTGTCGGTGTGTTGGAAGACCAGCTTTTAGTGAGTCTTTAATATCACCAGTAGCACTGATTGAAATTGACACACTTCAAATATTGCCACCCTTACCACCTCAGTGCAAGCAAACTGTTTTAAGGCAAGTAAATTATCAACCTTGGCGTCAGGGCTGAAAAATGCCAGTTAGCCAGTTTTTACATGACGAAATTGCAAACTAACATGCGTTTGACACTAGCGCCGCAGTAACGCCAGCCGAAATAGAGCCCAATGGACTGTAATTTGGGAGAGAACAGATAGGTGTAATATATAGTTCTCTATGGAGCCAGGCTTCGATACCCACTACCCCTCCTCATCAGCGAAAGTCCTACTTAAATAATTATAAACGTGGCATCAAGGGAAATGTCATTTGTCCTTTTTCCACACCGAGGGGGAGGAAGAAACGGGGGTAGAGGAGAGATGGCGATAGACAGAACACAGAAAGAGAAAAGGACAGCATTTGAACTTCATCGATAGATCTCACTACCATAGAAGCTTGGGTAAATAGAGAGATGGGCAGATGAAAGAACAGTGTGAAAAACAACAACGTTTTTGAGGTTGAAAGGCACAAACAGCTCTTCGAAAGAGGGACTATATTTCAGGGGGAGAGGGGGACTAGAGGGGAGACCTTCTGAGGTAAACAGGGGGACGACACTGAGCAGTGGGTGTAAAAATGGGGGTGTGGGGCAGGGTTGAGGAGGGAGTACCTATGAAGCACTGTCCAGGTGTCCCTTATTCATGTTTTTAATGTGTTTGTGTTGTGGGTGGAACTGGAAATAGTGGAGGAACTGAAGTCTCAAACGCCTAGTGATTTTTTCAAACGGAATGTTTCAAACAGTCAACGTGAGTGAAGTCTCACAAATATAGAGAGCTTCCTAGGCTGGCCACACACACACACACACACACACACACAAACACGTCTTGCTTTGTACACAGCACAAAGTGCTTTGTGGTGTTGTGTCTTTGTTTGTTTATTTGTTTGTTTATTTGTTTGGTCTTTGTTCTTCCTGTACAAACCCGATTATAACCGTGCAAGTTATTTTCTACTTCTCTCAGTGTGTCCTGAGAATGTGTTGTTTGTATGCACTTCTATTCATACAATTATGTTTGTCCAGAAGTTCTTTCAGTTTCAGAGTCTCAACACTCAAAACAGCAAAGCGTAGAAAATCAATCTTGACTTTTCTATTATCATTCTACTCTACTGGCACACTCATCACTCACTCTCTCTCTTTCCGTTAAGACAGACTTCATCATCTCCTATTCATCCCTCCATCCATCTCCACAATCCTCTGTGGATACACCCAGAATATCAACACATCTCTCAGTGTCATATGCTGATTATTCATCATCCTCACACCATCATCACCACCATAGGTGCCTGAGCAATGGAGCAAACGGAGCCGCTGCCTCCCCACTTTCAGAATAAGGGTGCAGGTTATACTTTTTGCAGAAAAGTATCATGACCCATTGGGTAATTTGTCATTTTCAGTGATTAGTCATGTTTTGAGCTAGTCTGTATTAAAATAGATATGTCCATGTATATATTATATAATAATTAACAGATTGTATTTTGCACCTCCTCACCCCAAGATGAATGGTTTTGCCCACTAGAAAGCTTTGCTCTCCTCCCGCTCGCCACTCTTTTGGTTCAGTGCAGTTAGAAAGCACGAGTTTGATCTATTTTGTTGTGCTGTTACATTTGCATCGTTGTTTCATGTCCGATGCACTCAGGGTGTTGTGCACCACGAGCAAATGTTGTCCTTTCACTTGAACCATGATGAAACAGACACAAAACACCCGTCTCAACGTCAACAGTGAAGAGGCGACTCCGGGATGCTGGCCTTCTAGGCAGAGTTGCAAAGATTTTAGCCATATCTCAGACTGGCCAATAAAAAGAAAAAATTAAGATGGGCAAAGGAACACAGGCACTGGACAGAGGAACTCTGCCTAGAAGGCCAGCAACTCGGAGTCGCCTCTTCACTGTTGAGGTTGAGACTGGTGTTTTGCAGGTACTAATTAATGAAGCTGCCAGTTGAGGACTTGTGAGGCATCTGTTTCTCAAACTAAACACTCTAATGTACTTGTCTTCTTGCTCAGTTGTGCACTGGGGCCTCCCACTCCTCTTTCTATTCTGGTTAGCCCAGTTTGCGCTGTTCTGTGAAGGGAGTAGTACACATCGTTGTATGAGATCTTCAGTTTCTTGGCAATTTCTCGCTTGGAATAGCCTTCATTTCTCAGAACAAGAATAGACTGACGAGTTTCAGAAGAAAGTTCTTTGTTTCTAGCCATTTTGAGCCTGTAATCGAACCCAAAAATGATGATGCTCCAGATACTCAACTAGTCTAAAGAAGGCCAGTTTTATTGCTTCTTTAATCAGACAAGTTTCCAGCTGTGCTAACATAATTGCAAAATTATTTTTTAATGATAAATTAGCCTTTTAAAATGATAAACTTGGATTATCTTACACAACGTGCCATTGGAACACAGGAGTGATGGTTGCTGATAATAGGCCTCTGTACGCCTATGTAGAATCTTTTTTTCCAGCTACAATAGTCATTTACAGCATTAACAATGTCTACACTGTATTTCTGATCAATTTGATGTCATTTTAATTGACAAAAAAATAGCTTTTCTTTAAAAAAACAAGGACATTTCTAAGTGACCCCAAACCTTTGAACCGTAGTGTATCTAACGATGAATGCAGTAAGTCAGTAAGTCGCTCTGCATAAGAGCTTCTGCTAAATGATTCAAATGTAAATTGTAAGGCCCTTACACAGCCATAGGCTTCTATGAGCAAGCTCCACTGCTGAGGTTACTGTCTTTTAGAAACTTTTGTTTTTTATTTTTTTGAGTACTAATTCAATATAATTTATTGTGTCAGAACCTACGAATTGTAGGAGGTTTCTGTTAATAAATATAGATTCCCCCTCTAAAGAAACGGTGTGTAAATGCAAGAAATAGTTTTAAATATTTATAATCGCCGCCATTACCATCATATACACACAACACATCAACTTCACACATCTGAGTTTTGTTCATCATCACACTCAGTCTGTCAGTGGAGGAGCAGCTGCAGTCCCAGATTGTAGAGGTTCTGCTAGCGATAGATTCCGGTTGATGGATTCTGCTTTGTGCTCAACAGGTCTGCCAGAGCCCCTTTAACCTGGTTCCCTAAGTTACTGCGCTCATGAACTGAACTGGGCCCAGTTTCCCAAAACCATCTTAACCTGTTGGAACTCTAGGGGCGCAATTTCATTTTTGGATGAAAAACGTTCCCGTTTTAAACAAGATATTTTGTCACAAAAAGATGCTCGACTATGCATATAATTGCTACTGTTCGAAAGAAAACACTCTGACGTGTCCAGAAATACAAAGATCTTCTCTGTGCGTGCCCTTTAACGTGAGCTTCAGGCAAAACCAAGATGAGATGGCATCCAGGAAATGACAAGGATTTTTGAGGCTCTGTTTGTCATGATCTCCTTATATGGCTGTGAACGCAAGAGGAATGAGTCTGCCCTTTCTGTCGTTTCCCCAAGGTGTCTGCAGCATTGTGACGTATTTGTAGGCAGATCATTGGAAGATTGACCATAAGAGACCACATTTACCACGTGTGTCCGCCCGGTGTCCTGCGCCGAAATTGGTGCGCAAAAGTCACCTGCCAGTATTTTTCCAAACAATACAGAGAGTAAAGCAAGCTTCCACGAACTGCATGTCAATGAAGAGATATGTGAAAAAACACCTTGAGGACTGATTCCAAACAACGTTTGCCATGTTTCGGTCGATATTATGTAGTTAATCCGGAAAAAGTTTTAGTTGTAGGTGACTGCATTTTCGGTTCGTTTCAGTAGCCAGGCGCAATGTAGAAAACGGAACGATTTCTCCTACACACAGACGCTTTCAGGAAACACTGCGCATTTGGTGTGTAACTGAGAGTCTCCTCATTGAAAACATCAGAAGCTCTTCAAAGGTAAATGATTTTATTTATTTGGTTATCTGGTTTTTGTGAAAATGTTGCGTGCTACATGTTATTCAAAATGCATTGCTAGCTTTGCATACTCTTACACAAATTAGTCAATTTCTATGGTTCAAAAGCATATTTTGAAAATCTGAGATGACAGTGTTGTTAAGAAAAGGCTAAGCTTGAGAGCAGATGCATTATTTTCATTTTATTTGCGATTTTCAGAAATCGTTAACGTTACATTATGCTAATGAGCTTCAGGCTATAACTGTATACAGGGTTTTTTCATAGCCAAACGTGAACAAAACGGAGCGATTTGTCCTACACAAATAATATTTTTTTGAAAAACTGCACATTTGCTATGTAACTGAGAGTCTCCTCATTGAAAACATCCGAAGCTCTTCAAAGTTAATGATTTTATTTATTTGGTTATCTGGCTTTTGTGAAAATGTTGCGTGCTACATGCTACACAAAATGCTATGCTAGCTTTGCATACTCTTACACAAATTAGTCAATTTCTATGGTTCAAAAGCATATTTTGAAAATCTGAGATGACAGTGTTGTTAAGAAAAGGCTAAGCTTGAGAGCAAACGCATTATTTTAATTTTATTTGCGATTTTCAGAAATCGTTAACGTTGCGTTATGCTAATGAGCCTGAGGCTTTAGTCACGATCCCGGATCCGGGATGGGGAGTTTCAAGAAGTTAAGGCTAAATTCATTGTTAGCGCCATAGGATCCTATGGTTCTAACGATTAACTTAACCTTAAGGTGCTTTTGGGAAACTTGGCCCTGGTCTGAATGATTAAAGAGTGATCATTCACATCTTCAACAAGACATGAAAACATTAGACTTACAGACTGTAGAGCCTCAGCGTTCCAAGGAAAAGCTGTTCTGGATAAAACTGAAGACTGTTACCATTCAGACACCTGGATCAACACAACACACAGGAATGAAATGGATACACAAGCCCCTTTAGGGTGACATTTTATCACCATTAAGTTTACTCAATACTGTCACATGATCTTACATTTACTTACTGCATGTGTCAAATAAGACAAAGAATTATCTTGACATGAGACAAAGTCTGATGTCCCAATTAGGGTTGTCTTTGTTAGCGTTTGGCATGGCGCTGAGACTGACATGATTCTTCCCTCCGAGCATTCATAAATGTGGTTTATGTTGTCGTGTCTAAATTAGCGACCTGACACAATGTTCTCCCCCTTGCTAATACGACACCTGTTCACAGATCAATCACACTGCCTCGGGTTGTTTACTGTAATACTGTCATTGTTCACCTCACGGGTGCCGTGCACAAGAAACAACTATTACATCATAATAGCTCAAGTTTGAAACAGGCAAGCTCCTACAGGCTTTAGTTTAATGTGTCATATTTTGCACAGTCCGTCCTGGTCTTTCTAAAAAAGCGTTCAGAGTTGATCCCTGAGCTTTGACAGGTTGGATTGCTCTATAATCACTAGGTGATCTTCAACTTTTCCCGTCGTTCCTATTCACGTTGGAGAAGTTGACCTCCCTTCAGCCTTACTGCTGTGATTTGGCTGTCGGAGAACTAACTCGCAACTCAGTGTGCTGTCAAAGGGAAAAAGACCCGTTTGGGTAAAAGTACTCTGGCAAAAACTGGTGATCACTCAAAGAACTTAGAATGCATTCCTGTTCAATAATGTATGCCTTTGAGAAAATCTTTCCCAACCTGACTTGGAGAGAAACTTCAGAGAGAGGGGGAGAGAGACAGAAAAAGACAGATGGAAAGAGAATGGACGTAAAGAGACGGAGCAAGAGATAGAGAGAGAGACAGAAAAAGACAGACAGTGACATACAAAGATTGTGTATCCTCTCTTTAAAATCTATTGCTTTTCTGTGTTGTGTCGTTAGTTTTTGGGCATTGTTGAAAGTGTCAGCTGTGGGAAGGTAATGATAGTGATAGTGATAGTCATGTCCCACTCTGACCTTCTGGCTTTTTCCTGTTTCTATCGCTGCCAAGCAGCTTTCAGCTCAAGGACACAACCACTTGAATGGCTGCCACTCAAAAAGAAGAGGAGGAGAAATAACATAGAGAGGTAGAGAGGCAAAAAATAAAGACGATATTGAGAAAAGAGAGAGAGAACAAAAGGACAGACAAGACAAGGAGAGATGTAGGGAAAGGGAGAAAGAAGAAGAATCATCCTCGCCCACCAGTGGAGAGGAGAGTGGGCCGTCACATCTGAGATTTTAATTCCCTGAAAACGCTGGTGTCTAAACAGGTGAGAGGCGGGCGAGGCGAGGCGAATGCTCCATGTGGACAGCAACCTGAGCCCTTTAATCGAGTGCTAGAGTGCTCCCAAACCCAGGGAGAGGAGGAGGAGAGGAGGGGGAGAGGAGGAGAGGAGGAGGAAAAGCTAGATGAGGCTGTAGCCCCTGAGCTTCTCATTTAAGAAGAAAGACTCTTTGAGTTTTAACAGCTTATAGCCCATTACCCTAGAATGCCATCCAACATGCTGGATCAAATGGCAGTGCACAGGGAGAATTATAAACTAATCTGGGAACTAAACCCCTGCTATCTGAAGGGGATTGGGACTGACTATTTATGACGGTCTGAAAAACAGTTAGAAACTAGAGGACATATCAAGGTCGATTGTCAGATGTCCGATTGTCTCTTAAAAAGTGGAGAAAATGAAAAACCTTAATGGATAAAGTTTACTAAGAAATGCTTATCTACAGTTTGGGATGTTGAGTTTTTAGTTTTATCTCTCAGAAAGTGTTCAGCTCACCAAGTCTGTATGGAAATGTTTTGCCAACATTTTATAATCTAGTCAAGAAGATGAAAGACATATCTACTACCGTATCTACTTATATATCCTATTGGGATATGATTTCAAAGATGGGTTCACTGGTAGTTTAAGTGTTTTGTTTTAAATACAATTTTCAAGCTTCATGAGTCTGTATGAGTGAAACCGTGAACATCTGTTTGTACTGTTAGTGCCTTCAGAAAGTATTCACATCCCTGGACTTTTTCCACATTTTGTTGTGTTGCAGCCTGAATTTAAAACGCATTAAATTGTGATTTTTTTTTGGGGGGGGGGGGGGGGGGTCACTGGCCTACACACAATACCCCATAATGTCAAAGTGGAATTCTGTTTTTTTAAATGTTTACAGACGAAAAGCTGAAATGTCTTGAGTTAATAAGTATTCAATTCATCTGTTATGGCAAGCCTAAATAAGTTCAGGAGTAGAAATGTGGTTAACAAGTCACTAAATAAGTTGGATGGACTCACTCTGTGTGCAATAATAGTGTAATAGTGTTTAACAGGATTTTTGAATGACTTCCACATCTCCGTACCCCACATATACAATTATCTGTAAGGACCCTCAGTCGAGCAGTGAATTTCAACCGATTCAACCGCAAAGACTAGGAAGTTTTTCTTATAAGAAAAATAAACAAAATAGAGCTAAACACAGGCAAAATCCTAGAGGAAAACCTGGTTCAGTCTGCTTTCCAACAGACAGACACTGGGAGACAAATTCACATTTCAGCAGGACAATAACCTAAAGCACAAGGTCAAATAAACACTGGAGTTGCTTACAAAGACGACATTGAATGTCCCTGAGTGGCCTAGTAACAGTTTTGACTTAATGCAAATCGGCATGAAATCTATGGCAAAACATGAACATGGCTGTCCAGCGATGAACAACCAACTTGATAGAGCTTGAATAATTTTACAAAGAATAATCTGCAAATATTGTACAATCCAGGTGTGCAAAGCTCTTAGAGACATGCCCAGAAAGACCCACAGCTGCAATCACTGCCAAAGGTAAACCTAAGATGTACAGTATTGACTCAGGGGGTTGAATACTTATCTAATCAAGATACTGTATATTAGTGTTTTCTTTTTTATAAATTTTTTCAAATGTTAGAATTTAACTCCCACTTTCACTGAGGATTTATTTTTTTATTTTTTATTTATTTTTTATTTCAACTTTATTTAACCAGGTAGGCTAGTTGAGAACAAGTTCTCATTTGCAACTGCGACCTGGCCAAGATAAAGCTTAGCAGTGTGAGCAGACAACACAGAGTTACACATGGAGTAAACAATTAACAAGTCAATAACACAGTACAAAAAAGGCGAGTCTATATACATCGTGTGCAAAAGGCATGATGAGGTAGGCGAATAATTACAACCTTGCAGATTAGCACTGGAGTGATAAATGATCAGATGGTCATGTACAGGTAGAGATACTGGTGTGCAAAAGAGCAGAAAAGTAAATAAATAAAAACAGTGTGGGGATGAGGTAGGTTAAAATTGGTGGGTTATTTACCAATAGACTATGTACAGCTGCAGCGATCGGTTAGCTGCTCAGATAGCACATGTTTGAAGTTGGTGAGGGAGATAAAAGTCTCCAACTTCAGGGATTTTTGCAATTCGTTCCAGTCACAGGCAGCAGAGTACTGGAACGAAGGCGGCCAAATGAGGTGTTGGCTTTAGGGATGATCAGTGAGATACACCTGCTGGAGCGCGTGCTACGGATGGGTGTTGCCATCGTGACCAGTGAACTGAGATAAGGCGGAGCTTTACCTAGCATGGACTTGTAGATGACCTGGAGCCAGTGGGTCTGGCGACGAATATGTAGCGAGGGCCAGCCGACTAGAGCATACAAGTCGCAGTGGTGGGTGGTATAAGGTGCTTTAGTGACAAAACGGATGGCACTGTGATAAACTGCATCCAGTTTGCTGAGTAGAGTGTTGGAGGCAATTTTGTAGATGACATCGCCAAAGTCGAGGATCGGTAGGATAGTCAGTTTTACTAGGGTAAGTTTGGCGGCGTGAGTGAAGGAGGCTTTGTTGCGGAATAGTGTAGATCGTTGACAAACTACAATTAAATCCATTTTAATCCGACTTTGTAACAACAAAATGTGTGAATACTTTCTGAAGGTATTGTACAGTAACTGTCACGCCCTGATCTGTTTAACCTTTTTGATTGTCTCCACTCACCTCCAGGTGTCTCCTGTTTTCCCCATTAGTCCCCTGTGTATTTATCCCTGTGTTTCCTGTCTCTCTGCGCCAATTCGTCTTATTTTGCCAAGTCAACCAGAGTTTCTCCTAGCTCCAATTTTTCCCAGTCTCTGCTTTTTCCTAGCCCTCCTGGTTTTGACCCTTGCCTGTCCTGATGCCGTATCTGCCTGCCTGACCACTCTGCCTGTTCTGACCTCGAGCCTGCCTATCCCCTTGTACTGCTTGGAATCGGACCTGTTCACTAAACCCCTGCCTGCCCTTGCCTCAAGCTTACCTAACACCTGGCACTGTTTGGACTCTGACCTGGTTTATGAACTCTTGCCTGTCCCGACCTGCCTTTTGCCTACCCCTTTTGTTATAATAAATATCTGAGCTCATCCATCTGGCTCCTGTGTCTGTATTTGGGTCTAGCCTTGTGCCCTTATAGTAACACTTACAGCACATTGTTGGAGAGGTGGGAAAATTATTGTTAACGATCAATAAAGACAAGCCTCCTGGCATTGACAACTTAGATGGAAAGCTACTGAAGATGGTGGCTGACTCTATAGCCACTCCTATCTGTCATATTTTTTATCTGAGCCTAGAGGAAAGTCTTTGTACTCAGGTCTGGAGGGAAGCCAATGTAATTCTGCTACCCAAGAATGGTTAAGCGGCCTTTACTGGTTCTAACAGCAGACCTATCAGCTTGCTGCCAGCTCTTAGCAAACTGTTGGAAAATTTGTGTTTGACCAAATACAATGCTATTTCTCTGTAAACAAATTACCAACAGACTTTCAGCATGCTTATAGAGAAGGGCACTCAACATCTGCTGCACTGACACAAATTACTGATGATTGGTTGAAATAAATTGATAATAAGAAGATTGTGGGAGCTGTACGTTAGATTTCAGTGCAGCCTTTGATATTATTGACCATAATCTGTTGTTGAAAAAACTTAAGTCCTATGGCTTTTCAACCTCTGCCATATTGTGGTCTATCTAATAGAACTCAAAGGGTTTTCATTAATGGAAGCATCTCTAATGTCAAAAATGTAATGTGTGGTGTACCACAGGGCAGCTCTCTAGGCCCTCTACTCTTTTCTATTTTTACCAATGACCTACCACTGGCAATAAACAAAGATTGTGTGTCCATGTATGCTAATGATTCAACCATATACGCATCATTAACCACAGCCAATGACGTCACTGAAACCCTTAACACAGAGTTGCAGTCTGTTTTAAAATGGGTGGCCAGGAATAAACTGGTCCTGAACATCTCTAGAACTAAGAGCATTGTATTTGATACAAATCATTCCTCAAGTGCTAGACCTCAGCTGAATCTGGTAATGAATGGTGTGGCTGTTGAACAAGTTGAGGAGACTAAATTACTTGGCGTTACCTTAGATTGTAAACTGTCATGGTCAAAACATATAGATTCAATGGTTACAATCTAAGGTTTTTTGACACCACACTCTCTGCAGGCTCTAGTTTTGTCTAATCTTGATTATTGTCCAGTCGTGTGGTCCAGTGCTGCAGCTGGCCCAGAACAGAGTGACACATTTTGCTCTTAATTGTAATCAGAGGGCTGATATAAATACTATGCATGCCAGTCTCTCTTGGCTAAGAATTGAGGAGAGACTGACTGCATCACTTCTTCTTTTTATAAGAAACTTTAATGTGTTGAAAATCCCAAATGTTTTGCAGTGTCAACTTACACACAGCTCTCACACACACACTTATCCCACCAGACATGCCACCAGGGGTCTTTCATAGTCCCCAAATCCAGAACAAATTCAAGAAAACGTACAGTATTATATAGAGCCCTTATTGCATGGAACTTCTTTCCATCTCATATTTCTCAAATAAACAGCAAACCTGGTTTCAAAAAACAGATAAAGCAACACCTTGTGGCACAACTCACAATGTATCTAGTTCTGTCCTTGAGCTGTTCTTGTCTAATGATGTTCTGTATTATGTCATTCTGTATTACGTTTCATGTGTTGTGTGGACCACAGGAAGAGTAGTTGCTGCTTTTGCAATAGCTAATAGGGATCCTAATAAAATACCAAATACCAAAGGTTTGTTAGAACTGAAACTCTCTTCAGGCTTCTCTTTGTTGGTGTCTCCTGCTGACGACAGCCAATCCTACAGGTGTGGAGCTGTATCCTAGCCTTCCTGCTGAGTCCTTCCTGGCTATGATAAACGTGGTAATTTCGTTTTCTTGTTAGTATGTGTTGTGCTTCAAAAACTGTCTCAGGCTTGAGGTAACTTCAACATCAGGTAACCTTAAGGGTATTATAGTAAACAAAAATGTAAACTAAAGCTAATCATGAAAAAATTATTTAGTAACAAATAAAATAATTAAGAAACCCATTTGAAAAACTAAAACTATACTGAAACTATAATTTGTGACTCCAAATATCTAAAAGAAAACATCATAAATTATGTTCAGTTTTATTTTTAAAAATTCAAAACTTTAATTTTTTTCAAAACTTTAATTTCTATTCTAATGGGGTTTTCAAGCTTCTGAATCTGGCAGATAAATGCTGACAGGAGATGGTGATGTTTCAAATAAGCCTAGCTTCACTATCACTAGTTACCTAGTCTCTAGACAGACGTGTTGCCTTACGCAATGTAACAATGTTCCAACCATAGAGATGTATAGAGAGCACAGCGTTATATCTGTCTCATTATGGTGTCTGTAACCAATCAATCACTTTTTTAAATATCAGCAGTCACAAAGTGCTATACAGATACCCAGCCTAAAACCCCAACGAGCAAGCAATGCAGAAGTAGACGTGTATGTATTGTTAGCACATAGATCCTGGTTACAGTGTGCAACTGTTTTAGGACTTAGGGGGTGTGGATTTACTGAGTGACATGATTATCAAATCAAATTCTGAGTAACTCACATGACTATGAGGCTTGGCTCCAAGTCAAGGCGGAAAAGTGTTTGTTATGGTGCACCATGGAAATAATTCCCCGGGACCCGAGGTAGTAGGAACATGTCGCCACAGAGTTCTTAAACTATTAAAACAACTTTGACATCACCGTTGATGCTAATGGCTAGCCAGCGTAGCTCTGCTAGCCATCCTGTAACGTGATGTACAGTGAACACTAATGTATTCAAATAGAAAAAGTTGCTCTGGATAAGAGCGTCTGCTAAATGACTTAAATGTAAATGTAAATAAAAGGCAGAATGATGTCGTCGTTGTGCAGAACGCTATTGCAGTAAAAAGTACAAGCACAGTCTTTTCCATACCAAGGGCAATGATGCAGAAGGCTACGGCTACTGTAAAGCACTGGAGATTGTTGGACCCATCTCTGTGGGAGATGGCGTGCCACTGGCAGCTTGCAAAAAGGGTTGCACTTCTTAGAACTCTTCTTGGAAGGTACTATAAAAGCTGCTGTGAATCAGCGAGAAACGGCAGTTTATTTAGAGAAAGAGAATATCCATATTGCATAAATTCTCTTTGTTGCACACAAACAAAAAAAACAGTACTGGCCCCCGGATGCAACACACAGGGGTAGGTTCTACGGCTTAAACTGGATGGTGACGGACTGAGAGATCAGCCAATTAAAACCGGTGGGTGTTTTGTCCACTCAAAACAAATCAAATGTTATTTGTCACATGCGCCGAATACAACAAGTGTAGACCTTACAGTGAAATACTTACTTACAAGCCATTAACAATAATGCAGTTTTGAGAAAATCCCCCAAAAAGTAAGAGCAAAGAACAACAAATAATTAAAGAGCAGCAGTAAATAACAATAGCGGTGCTATATACAGGGAGTACCGGTACAGTGTCATTGTGCGAGGGGCACCGGTGTCGAGGTAATTGAGGTAATTATGTACATCTAGCTAGAGTTATTAAAGTGGCTACTCATAGATAATAACAGAGAGTAGCAACAGCATGGGGGGCAATGAAAATAGTCTGGGTAGCCATTTGAATAGCTGTTCAGGAGTCTTATGGCTTGGGGTTAGAAGCTGTTAAGAAGCCTCTTGGACCTAGACTTGACGCTCTGGTACCGCTTGCCGTGCGGTAGCAGAGAGAACAGTCTAAAACTAGGGTGGCTGGAGTCTTTGACATTTTTTAGGGCCGTCTTCTGACACCGCCTGGTATAGAGGTCCTGGATGGCAGGAAACATGGCCCCAGTGATGTACTGGGAGGCTGAGCAGTTGCCATACCAGGCAGTGATGCAACACGTCAGGATGCTCTTGATGGTGCAGCTGTAAAACCTTTTGAGGATCTGAGGACCAATGCCAAATCTTTTCAGTCTCCTGAGGGGTAATAGGTTTTGTCGTGTCCTCTTCACAACTGTCTTGGTGTGCTTGGACCATGTTAGTTTGTTGGTGATGTGGACGCTAAGGAACTTGAAGCTCTCAACCTGCTCCACTACAGACCCGTCGATGAGAATGGGGGCGTGCTCGGGTCCTCCTTTTCAGGAGGGGACTGAGCATGCACCCCTGAGGGGCCCGTGTGTTGAGAATCAGCGTGGCGGATGTATTGTTACCTACCCTTACCACCTGGGGGAGGCCCGTCAGGAAGTCCAGGATCCAGTTGCAGAGGGAGGTGTTCAGTCCCAGGGTCCTTAGCTTAGTGATTAGCTTTGAGGGGCACTATGGTGTTGAACGCTAAGCTGTACTCAATAAATATCATTCTCACATAGGTGTTCCTTTTGGGAAAGGACAGTGTGGAGAGTGGGTCTAGGGTTTCTGGGATAATGTTGTTGATGTGAGCCATGACCAGCCTTTCAAAGCATTTCATGACTACAGACTTGAGTCCTACAGGTCGGTAGTCATTTAGGCAGGTTACCTTAGTGTTCTTGGGCACAGGGACATTCGTGGTCTGCTTGAAACATGTTGATATTACAGACTCAGACAGGGAGAGGTTGAAAATGTCAGTGAAGACAGTTGGTCAGCGAATGCTCGGAGTACACATCCTGGTAATCCGTCTGGCCCAGTGGCCTTGTGAATGTTGACCTGTTTAAAGGTCTTACTCACATCGGCTGTGGAGAGAGTGATCACACAGTTGTCCGGAACAGCTGATGCTCTCATGCATGTTTCAGTGTTACTTGCCTCGAAGCGAGTAAGAAGTTATTTAACTCATGTCACTGGGCAGCTCTCGGCTATGCTTCCCTTCATAGTCTGTAATAGTTTGCAAGCCCTGCCACATCCGACGAGCGTCGGAGCCGATGTAGTACGATTCGATCTTAGTCATGTATTGACGCTTTGCCTGTTTGATGGTTCGACGGAGGGCATAGTGGAATTTCTTATAAGCTTCCGGGTTAGAGTCCCACTCCTTGAAAGCGGCAGCTCTACCCTTTAGCTCAGTGTGAATGTTGCCTTTAATCCATGGCGGTGTACTCCTCAATGCCATCAGAAGAATCCCGGAACATATTCCAGTCTGTGCTAGCAAAACGGTCCTGTAGTTTAGCATCTGCTTCATCTGACCACTGTGTTATAGACCGAGTCACTGGTGCTTCCTGCTTTCATTTTTGCTTGTAAGTTTTTTCTCCAGTTTAAATTAATCCATTTTCTTATTCTTTTGATGTTTGAAAAATGTGTAATGCTAATAATGGTGCCTTACCACCACCTGCAGTGCTGTAGTCTTGAATCAAACCTTGTGTGTAATTAATTTATTGTGGCCAATATATGGTGGTGTATTGCTTAAAGCCATCTACAAACTAGGAAAACCAATTTGAAGAAGACAATGCTCTGATCATTAGCTGATAGCTCCCAATCCATAGGTTCCCCACCCAGTTGACTACTTCAAAATGGTGGAAACCCTCAATGGCAATGTCCATGCAAAATTGGGTTATTGCAATGTAATGATCTCTATACATCTCTATGGAACAGAGAAGTGCATCACTGCCTTAGACAGTTACAAAACTGCCTTAACCGCTTTTTGCCCTACCATCAACATCTCCACTGTACACAAAGTAGTAGCTAGCTCATGAGATGGAGAACGCAGAGGTTATTTTTAATGACTGCCTTTCATAAGTGGCTAGTTTGCATCATCTACCTTCACTAAAACCACTGCAAGGTTTTGCCTGCAAACTTTGGTTTCAAATCGCAATGTTCTGAGATGTCTGCCCGCCTCCCCAAACTCGTGATTTGTTGGGAGAGTTGTCAGTCTAAAATAATCTGAAATGTTCAAGAGAATCCGACGGCCTCCCCAGAGCTAGTGCTGTTGCTCTATGTCTGGAATTTTCCGAAACTACTAGCAATCACTAGCTAACAGGAGACTACTAGATACAACTAGCTAACAGGAAACCAATAGCTATCACTAGTTTACAGGAGACTACTAGCTATCACTAGCTAATGTAAGAAATACAACCGAGAACACATAAATGGCTGCTAGCCTCCCATGCATAGGCTACTTCCTGTCCCTAACACTAAAACTAAAATATTATAAAAACAAAATAGGAATGTTTCTATCAAACTGAATAAAAACTAGTAAATCAAGTCGGAAAACTAACTGAAACTAAACTGAATGTGAAAAAAGCTGAAAACAAATAGAAATAAAAAGTAATATAAAAACACAAAACATAATAGGATTGAGCTTGAGTGAGTTTGTCTCTTTCCTCCACCCACACACGGAGCAATTAGCTGCAGTTCCTGGTACAACATGAAATGGAAGTTTCTCTGTGATTATTCATATTTTTATTCTTCCTTTCAATCCAACACGATTGTACCATGACTTTAATTACCTTCCTCTGCCTTGGGCCCAAGGATTTCCTCTTCACTTTAGTTTGCTCCTCAATTCATGCACCTTGGTTGGAGAGTGAGTTAGCTGCAGTGTTTATTTCCCTTGGGGCAAAGGAGAGACATTCAGATTCCAATTTCAGAGATTCAAAGGGACCGCCATTTGCTGTGTGGCACCTGTACTCTCTCTACCAGTAATTTCCCTCCTTTACCTATTGAACAAACTCCATTTCTCTCTCTCTTTCTCTCTGAAGATATTTTTTTGAAGATGTGATCGGGTAAAGGGAGGTCACAGGTGTCTCTATCCTCTATGTGGATGAAATGACCTTACAAGATGAGTAAGTATTGAATATCACAATGCATTCACCATTGGCCAGACACATTCCAGGGCTTTTCAGCAGGAAATAGACCCATCTGATGTCTTCAACTTCATTTCTTTATTTGTGTACTTTGAAGGTTCTTTAGAAGGTAGATGGATGACTATCTATGTAGATTAACACTGGATGGACAGTAATTAATGATGAACTGACCACATTCACAGGAGGCCAAGAATCCGTTCTGGAAGCACACTTTCCACTGTGGTCAGAGGGCACTTTCAGTACTGTAGTTTAGCAGAAGTTGAGCACAAAAGTACAATTCCCATAGATAGACCCACAGAGAAGTCAAATTTTAAAATACACTTTCGTTATCAGCTTTGTGGCAAAAGTATCCATTGAATTATTGAAGTAATTGTCTTTGAGGCAAAAAAAATGTCATCACTCACAGCAGAAGATATTTACGTTTTATATTAATCCAATGTCTGTCATGTTTCTGGATGACGTGATGAGGTCGTCACTGCTTCCTGTGCGCTCTGTAAAGCAGATGGCAACCACCACAAAAAGTGTATGCGAACGTGAGTAGATTATTTTGAAAACAATGTTCGACCATCTTGGATGCTGTCTCCAGTCAAAGAGACAGTATATGATGACAAGATGGTCTTGTCTCCACCCTAACAATGGGAGTCAATGTCCAAAAGGCGGTCTGCTTATCGGTTTAGTTATCAGTCTGCTTATCGCTGTATTTCCCTGTGGACATATTTTGATGGGAGAGGACCCTCTCGCTTCACCTCTTCCTCTCTGCTCCAGTTTATATACACCAGTAATTCACAGTCATGCATTGGGGGCAACTACTTTCTATTCTCTTCCACATTAACTTCTAAAGGTATAGGGGGCAGCATTTACACTTTTGGATAAATAGCGTGCCTACTTTCAACTTCCTGCTACTCATGCCAAGAATATAAGATATGCATATCATTAGTAGATTTGGATAGAAAACACTCTGAAGTTTATAAAACTGTTTGAATCATGTCTGTGAGTATAACAGAACTTATGTAGCATGCAAAACCCCGAGGACCAACCGTTCAGAAGGATTTTGTTTGAGGTCTCTGTCTGTTCATTGAGTTCTCATTGGGAAATGATATTTCTTAGACTTGAAAAGTAGCTTGGCTTGTTGTCTTGTTGACCGCGATTTTCCACAGGAATATGGGTGGAGACCAGAGCAATCGATCTCCGGCTCATAGATTAAGAGCATTTCGTAGATCACAGATTAACACTTTTAGGCACCACAAAATAAAGTAATCAATATAACGTTTACACATTACTCTCACAATTTATACCCTTTGACAGATTTGAACTTTAACACAATTATATGAATGTTATCAATCTCTATCAACTAATACTGAATGCATCTTTTTAACCTGAGATGTTTTAAGATCCTCACATACTATGAATTTACTAATACTTTTTAATGTATAACAGGCTATGAATATTTCCTTTAACCTGTCACACCTGCAGGGTTGAAATATGCTACCCTCTTTGTTTACTGTTGTGCTATCATCAGATAATAGCTTCTTATGCTTTTGCCGAAAAGCCTTTTTAACATCTGTCATGTTGGCTGGATTCACAACAAGTGTAGCTTTAATTTAGTATCTGACATGTGTGATTTAATGAAATTTTGATTTTTATATAATTTTATTTGAATTTGCCGCGCTGCATTTTCCCTGGCTTTTGGCCAAGTGGGACGCAAGCGTCCCCTATACCATAAAAAGTTAACGAACATCTGACCAGTCAGAATAGATCAAGTAGTTGCTGGGTAGATCATCAATGACCCCTTTAATTGCAAACAACTGACTCAACATATAAGAGCTACTCAACAGTGACTTAGAAAATAGAAATGTCTCTCAGGAATGGGTGTGTGCTGGTGGCAGGGAAGTCAGGCGCAGGAGAGTGAACTTGGTATAAACGGAGTATAAATGCTAAAAAAACTCCAATAACCAATATATACAAAAATAATATAAAAGGGTACAAAACCCATCGCACACCAGAACATGACTTGCACCAAACATACAACAAGCAATCACCAACAAAGACATGGGGGGAAACAGAGTGTTAAATACACAACATGTAACTGATGGGATTCAAACCAAGTGTGAAGTAAGACAAGACAAAACCAATGGAAAATGACAAATGGATCAGCGATGGCTGGAAGGCCGGTGACGTCGACCGCCGAACACCGCCCGAATAAGGAGAGGAACTTCAGTGGAAGTCGTGACACTCTCATGAAATACTTCTATATTTAGGATAATTAATTGTGATGGAACTTGCCATTGAATGCCTTTGAATACCTTTCCAACCAACTTAGAAATCAATATTTATTCAGCTCCTCAACATTTTTTGTTGACTGTATTTCTGTCAGATAAATAACTTAAATTCCTTGGAATTTGAATCACAGTATCAACTACAATATATTCTATACAACACCTGGGCGGCAGGGTAGCCTAGTGGTTAGAGTGTTGGACTAGTAACTGAAAGTCTGCAATTTCAAATCCCTGAGCTGACAAGGTTCAGATCTGTTGTTCTGCCCCTGAACAGGCAGTTAACCCACTGTTCCTAGGCTGTCGTTGAAAATAAGAATTTGTTCTTAACTGACTTGCCTTGTTAAATAAAGGTACAATTTAAAAAAATATTTACTATTAACTGATTACCTTCTCTATTCAATAGACCCTATCACATAAAAATAATCACATTGATGTGTTTTTTTTTTGCTCTGTGCTCTGTTTCAGTCTGGGAGAGGAGTAGTGTGGGCACAGCCATGGAGAGAGAGAATCAACACAGACGTATGAGTCATGATGATAATCCTATCTGTGTTTCTAAAAGGATGCACTGGCGTACTGGATGCCCGCGCAGCCCCCGAGTTGAGTTGTGTGGTTGCAATATCAACAGTCCCTTATCTCTGGTGCATCTTGGCAGGGATCCTTCAAGACAAAGTTTCAATTGTGTGCAGCGCAAGGGACATATAATGCACAATGTATCAGGAAAGACTGTCTGGGTTGACAATACTCAGCAGGCCTATAGAAAACAGTTGGGCCAGCAACCTGGACCGACAGGCTGTGGTGGAAACATTTGCTCACAAATGCAAGTGACACGGTAGCATACTGTAGGTAATAAGCCTCTACGTAGAAAAAAAGAGAGAGACAAGCACAAAGAGATTTTTTTTACCTTTATTTTACTAGGCAAGTTAGTTAAGAACAAATTCTTATTTTCAATGACAGCCTAGGAACAGTGGGTTAACTGCCTGTTCAGGGGCAGAACAACAGATTTGTACCTTGCCAGCTCAGGGATTTGAACTTGCCACCTTTCAGATACTAGTCCAACACTCTAACCACTAGGCTACCCTGCCAACCCAGATGTAAAAGAAAGAAATAGAAAAGGAGACACAGAGAGAGAAGTAGCAAGGAGCTCTTCAGTAGACCAGGGGAGTATCTCAAGTTGGATTTAATTTAATTTGATTACATTTAATTTACCTTGATCGCATCCCATTTCTGTAGGCTATTAGGCAGACGAAACCCAACAATAAATAGTGGCTGAATTCATCCTCAAGCCGACTACTTTCTTCTTCATTGTTAGGCTATTTGATGTGTCACTTTTTATTTTTTTTAAAGCATGTAAATAGCAACTAAATGCTATATAGGTGACCCGATTCAGGAAAGTAGGCGTATGTCACAAGTCACATATTCACAGGAGAGCTGTTTGAACGTAAAAAAATATTTTTTTGCAAAATGCGTTTTTTGGCAGAAATGTCTTCTCGAACATGTGAACTTTCATGTGCCTTAATGTCAAACTTGTCTGTAAATACAAATTTAAAAAATTACACTCCACTCTAATTTTGACAAAGTATCTTAATTTCAAGTGTACTGTTAGCAAGCTAGCTAATGTTAGCTGGCTTGCTCGCTAACTAATGTTACATCATGCGTTGGGATTCATTTTTTACCTAGCTAGCTATCTAGCTACATTTCTTAACAAAATACTCTCGTCTTAGTGTGCCAGAGCACAGAATAACTGATGCATTTTTTCACGCTCAACACCCATTGAATATGTCCGGTGTCAATAAATGTTACAGTCACCAACGCTCTGGATAACATGAAAAAAGCCTAACCAGCTCTGCTAGGGTGGGTAAATTGGTCAGAGTGGGGTGTTCTTTCATTATGTGTCTGGAGGTAGCTAGCCAATGTTAGCCATTTAGCATGGGTGTTTAACTGTAGTTGTGAGGTCAGAGCTTTTGAAACAACCCTACTTATTGCCCAGAGCATCCAGTGTGCGCTCTGAACGCGAAACCACAGATAGAGCGATAGGGCGAGTAATGTTCAGTGAGCTGTTCTCTCTCTCTCTCTTAGATGTCTGTAAGTAGCTGGCAAGTTAAAGAAATGGGTGGGGCTAAGGCTTAAGAAGGTGTAAACAATGCTGAATGGGTGTAGACAAAGAATTGCTCTCCATTAGTAATACCAAACCATTTACAGACAGTTTTCTCAAAAGTGAGGTCACAAGTTGATCAACTTTCAAAGCAGAATTACTTTCCCATTGCTTCCTCAAATGCAGTGAATGATACACCATTTTGTAGCTCTGAGTCTCTACTTTTATCCAATGTAAAAAAACAGAAATTCTAATGTTGCTACATAAGACCGAATCCAGGTGGTGAGTGACATAAGGCGAAGATAGTGTAACGTAGGTTAGGTGCAAGTTTAATATAACAAATAACATGGAACGATACAACATAGGAGTAGCGTCTAGACATGAACAACAGAAACAATACTGCCTGGGGAAGGAACCTAAGGGAGTTCCAGTTAAAGGGGAGGTAATGAGTGAGGTAATGGAGTCCAGGTGTGCTTAAAGATGAAGCGCAGGTGGGTGTAATGATGAAAGCCAGGTGTGCGTAATGATGGTTCCCAGGACTGGTGGTTAGTAAATCAGCGATGTCAAACACTGGAGGGGAGGAGCGGGAGTAGTCATGACAGTACCCCCTTGACGCGCGGCTCCAGCCGCAGGATGACGCCAGCCAGGGGGATGGCCCCGAGGACAAGGAGCGGGCCGGTCCAGGCGAAGATAGAAATCATGGATGATGTTGGGATGCAGAATGTTCTCCACTGGAATCCAACACCACTCCTCTGGGTACTAGACCCGACCCCCATGATGTCGGGAGTCCAGTAGGGATCTGAGGGAGAGGAGAGGTGTCGTGGGGGACAGCATCAGCCAAGGGACCAGGAACCACCGGCCTGAGACATGAAAAGAAGGTGAGATACGGTAGTCACTGGGAAGTTCTAGCCTATACATCACCTCGTTAACCCTCCGGAGAACTTTTAATGGCCCAACAAACTGGGGGCTCAGGTTCTTGCAGGGCAGGCGGAGTGGGAGATTCCTGGTAGTGAGCCAGACATTATCCCCAAGATGTAACACGGGCGCCTCACTGCGGTGGCAGTCTGCCTGCTCCTTCTGATGGTGAACAGTGCGCTGGGGTCTCACGCGAGCCTCACTCCACACTTCCTCTGCGTGCCTGAACCACTCATCAACCGCAGGAGCTTCGGTCTGGCCCGAGGTCCAGGGAGCCAGAGCTGGCTGAAAACCCAGAACACACTGGAAGGGAGTCAGCCCAGTGGAGGAGTGACGTAACAAATTCTGGGCGTACTCCGCCATGGAAGGAATCGGGCTCACCTTCCCTGCCGGTCCTGGCAGTGACTCCTCAGGAACCTCCCCAGCTTCGGGTTCATCCTCTCCACCTGCCAGTTGGACTGAGGCCTATACCCAGAAATGAGAATGACCTTGATCCCAAGCATCTCCATAAAGGCTCTCCATACCCATGATGTGAATTGGGGCCCACGGTCTGAGATAATGTCCCCCGGAAGGCCATAATGCCGGAAGACCTGCTGGAATAGTGCCTCAGTGATTTGGAGAGCAGTAGGGAGACCAGAGAGAGGAATGAGATGACAGGATTTGGAAAATCTATCCACTATCCACTGATCTCCCCTCAGAGGAGGGGAGATCAGTGACAAAGTCAATGGATAGATGAGACCAGGGACGCTGAGGCAGGGGAAGGAGTTTCCCTGCTAGAGCGTGCCGGGGGGACTTGGTTTGAGCACATACTGAACAGGAGTTGACATAGCGACTAACGTCCTGCGCCAAGGTAGGCCACGAATACTTCTCGGAGATGGATTGGGTAGTGAGAGAAATAACTAGATGTCCAGCGACGTCAGCTGTGTGGGAACGTAGATGCACACAGGAGGGCAGGTAGTGGGTGCGGACTCCCTCTCCAGAGTCTGGCGGATGTCCACATCTACATCCCAGACCACAGGGGCTACGACTCGAGAGGAAGGGACTATGGGTGCATTCTGGACCCTCTCCTGAATTGTAGAGACGGGACTGGGCATTGGCTTTGGTGTTCTTTGAACCTGGGCAATAGGTCAGCGTGAAGTCAAAACTTGTAAAGAAAAGAGACCACCTTGCTTGGTGCAGATTCAGCCTCCTCGCTGTCCGTATGTACTCCAGGTTCCAATGGTCAGTGAGAATGATGAATGGGTCCTTGGCGCCTCCAGCCAGCGTCTCCACTCCTCTAATGCCAACTTCCCCGCCAGGAGCTCTCGGTCACCAACGTCTTAATTCCTCTCTGCAGGGGACAGTTTCTTAGAGTAATACCCATACAGATACAATTTCTGTGGATTACCTTGTTGTTGAGACAGAACTGCCCCCACACCCACCTCTGAAGCGTCCACCTCCAGCACAAAGGATATCGTGGGATCTGGGTGTTTAAGCAATGGATCGGAGGAGAAAAGCCCCTTCAGTAGGCTGAAGGCCTCGTCAGCTGCTGGACTCCACACCAACCTTTGGGGACCACCCTTGAGGAGAGAGGTGAGAGAAGCAGCGGTGGAGCTGGTGTTCCTGATGAAACAGCACCGTTGTAACCCCTTTATGGTGGTTGGGACTGGCCATGACCTGACCGCATCTACTTTCTTGTCATCCATCTTCACT